>NW_027485238.1:0-10000 GCF_050908995.1 Andrena cerasifolii | reverse complement strand
GTTGGTTCGTTGGTTCGTTGGTTCGTTGGTTCGTTGGTTCGTTGGTTCGTTGGTTCGTTGGTTCGTTGGTTCGTTGGTTCGTTGGTTCGTTGGTTCGTTGGTTCGTTGGTTCGTTGGTTCGTTGGTTCGTTGGTTCGTTGGTTCGTTGGTTCGTTGGTTCGTTGGTTCGTTGGTTCGTTTGTTTCTTTGTTTCTTTCTTTCTTTGTTCGTTTGTTCGTTTGTTGGCTGGTTCGTTGGTTCGTTGGTTCGTTGGTTCGTTGGTTCGTTGGTTCGTTGGTTCGTTGGTTCGTTGGTTCGTTGGTTCGTTGGTTCGTTGGTTCGTTGGTTCGTTGCTTCGTTGTTCGTTGGTTCGTTGCTTCGTTGGTTCGTTGGTTCGTTGGTTCGTTGGTTCGTTGGTTCGTTGGTTCGTTGGTTCGTTGGTTCGTTGGTTCGTTGGTTCGTTGTTCGTTGGTTCGTTGGTTCGTTGGTTCGTTGGTTCGTTTGTTTCTTTGTTTCTTTCTTTCTTTTGTTCGTTGTTCGTTGGTTCGTTGGTTCGTTGGTTCGTTGGTTCGTTGGTTCGTTGGTTCGTTGGGTCGTTGGTTCGTTGGTACGTTGGTTCGTTTGTTTCTTTGTTTCTTTCTTTCTTTGTTCGTTTGTTCGTTTGTTCGTTTGTTCGTTGGTTCGTTGCTTCGTTTGTTCGTTTGTTCGTTTGTTCGTTTGTTCGTTTGTTCGTTTGTTCGTTGGTTCGTTGGTTCGTTGGTTCGTTGGTTCGTTGGTTCGTTGGTTCGTTGGTTCGTTGGTTCGTTGGTTCGTTGGTTCGTTGGTTCGTTGGTTCGTTGGTTCGTTGGTTCGTTGGTTCGTTGGTTCGCTTGTTCGTTGGTTCGTTGGTTCGTTGGTTCGTTGGTTCGTCGGTTCGTTGGTTCGTTGGTTCGTTGGTTCGTTTGTTCGTTGGTTCGTTGGTTCGTTGGTTCGTTGGTTCGTTGGTTCGTTGGTTCGTTGGTTCGTTGGTTCGTTGGTTCGTTTGTTTCTTTGTTTCTTTCTTTCTTTGTTCGTTTGTTCGTTTGTTCGTTTGTTCGTTGGTTCGTTGGTTCGTTGGTTCGTTTGTTCGTTTGTTCGTTTGTACGTTTGTTCGTTTGTTCGTTTGTTCGCTGGTTCGTTGGTTCGTTGGTTCGTTGGTTCGTTGGTTCGTTGGTTCGTTGGTTCGTTGGTTCGTTGGTTCGTTGGTTCGCTTGTTCGTTGGTTCGTTGGTTCGTTGGTTCGTCGGTTCGTTGGTTCGTTGGTTCGTTGGTTCGTTTGTTCGTTGGTTCGTTGGTTCGTTGGTTCGTTGGTTCGTTGGTTCGTTGGATCGTTGGTTCGTTGGTTCGTTGGTTCGTTGGTTCGTTGGTTCGTTGGTTCGTTGGTTCGTTGGTTCGTTGGTTCGTTGGTTCGTTGGTTCGTTGGTTCGTTGGTTCGTTGGTTCGTTGGTTCGTTGGTTCGTTGGTTCGTAGGTTCGTTGGTTCGTTGGTTCGTTGGTTCGTTGGTTCGTTTGTTTCTTTGTTTCTTTCTTTCTTTGTTCGTTTGTTCGTTTGTTCGCTGGTTCGTTGGTTCGTTGGTTCGTTGGTTCGTTGGTTCGTTGGTTCGTTGGTTCGTTGGTTCGTTGGTTCGTTGGTTCGTTGGTTCGTTGGTTCGTTGGTTCGTTGGTTCGTTGGTTCGTTGGTTCGTTGGTTCGTTGGTTCGTTGGTTCGTTGGTTCGTTGGTTCGTTGGTTCGTTGGTTCGTTGGATCGTTGGTTCGTTGGTTCGTTGGTTCGTTGGTTCGTTGGTTCGTTGGTTCGTTGGTTCGTTGGATCGTTGGTTCGTTGGTTCGTTGGTTCGTTGGTTCTTTGGTTCTTTGGTTCGTTGGTTCGTTGGTTCGTTGGTTCGTTTGTTTCTTTGTTTCTTTGTTTCTTTCTTTCTTTGTTCGTTTGTTCGTTTGTTCGTTGGTTCGTTTGTTCGTTTGTTCGCTGGTTCGTTGGTTCGTTGGTTCGTTGGTTCGTTGGTTCGTTGGTTCGTTGGTTCGTTGGTTCGTTGGTTCGTTGGTTCGTTGGTTCGTTGGTTCGTTGGTTCGTTGGTTCGTTGGTTCGTTGGTTCGTTGGTTCGTTGGTTCGTTGGTTCGTTGGTTCGTTGGTTCGTTGGTTCGTTGGTTCGTTGGTTCGTTGGTTCGTTGGTTCGTTGGTTCGTTGGTTCGTTGGTTCGTTGGTTCGTTGGTTCGTTGGTTCGTTGGTTCGTTGGTTCGTTGGTTCGTTGGTTCGTTGGATCGTTGGTTCGTTGGTTCGTTGGTTCGTTGGTTCGTTGGTTCGTTGGTTCGTTGGTTCGTTGGATCGTTGGTTCGTTGGTTCGTTGGTTCGTTGGTTCGTTGGTTCTTTGGTTCGTTGGTTCGTTGGTTCGTTGGTTCGTTGGTTCGTTGGTTCGTTGGTTCGTTTGTTTCTTTGTTTCTTTGTTTCTTTCTTTCTTTGTTCGTTTGTTCGTTTGTTCGTTGGTTCGTTTGTTCGTTTGTTCGCTGGTTCGTTGGTTCGTTGGTTCGTTGGTTCGTTGGTTCGTTGGTTCGTTGGTTCGTTGGTTCGTTGGTTCGTTGGTTCGTTGGTTCGTTGGTTCGTTGGTTCGTTGGTTCGTTGGTTCGTTGGTTCGTTGGTTCGTTGGTTCGTTGGTTCGTTGGTTCGTTGGTTCGTTGGTTCGTTGGTTCGTTGGTTCGTTGGTTCGTTGGTTCGTTGGTTCGTTGGTTCGTTGGTTCGTTGGTTCGTTGGTTCGTTGGTTCGTTGGTTCGTTGGTTCGTTGGTTCGTTGGTTCGTTGGTTCGTTGGTTCGTTGGTTCGTTGGTTCGTTGGTTCGTTGGTTCGTTGGTTCGTTGGTTCGTTGGTTCGTTGGTTCGTTGGTTCGTTGGTTCGTTGGTTCGTTGGTTCGTTGGTTCGTTGGTTCGTTGGTTCGTTGGTTCGTTGGTTCGTTGGTTCGTTGGTTCGTTGGTTCGTTGGTTCGTTGGTTCGTTGGTTCGTTGGTTCGTTGGTTCGTTGGTTCGTTGGTTCGTTGGTTCGTTGGTTCGTTGGTTCGTTGGTTTCGTTGGTTCGTTGGTTCGTTGGTTCGTTGGTTCGTTGGTTCGTTGGTTCGTTGGTTCGTTGGTTCGTTGGTTCGTTGGTTCGTTGGTTCGTTGGTTCGTTTGTTTCTTTGTTTCTTTCTTTCTTTGTTCGTTTGTTCGTTTGTTCGTTGTTCGTTTGTTCGTTTGTTCGCTGGTTCGTTGGTTCGTTGGTTCGTTGGTTCGTTGGTACGTTGGTTCGTTGGATCGTTGGTTAGTTGGTTCGTTGTTTCATTTGTTTCTTTGTTTCTTTCTTTCTTTGTTCGTTGGTTCGTTGGTTCGTTGGTTCGTTGGTTCGTTGGTTCGTTGGTTCGATTGTTCGTTTGTTCGCTGGTTCGTTGGTTCGTTGGTTCGTTGGTTCGTTGGTTCGTTGGTTCGTTGGTTCGTTGGTTCGTTGGTTCGTTGGTTCGTTGGTTCGTTGGTTCGTTGGTTCGTTGGTTCGTTGGTTCGTTGGTTCGTTGGTTCGTTGTTCGTTGGTTCGTTGGTTCGTTGGTTCGTTGGTTCGTTGGTTCGTTGGTTCGTTGGTTCGTTGGTTCGTTGGTTCGTTGGTTCGTTGGTTCGTTGGTTCGTTGGTTCGTTGGTTCGTTGGTTCGTTGGTTCGTTGGTTCGTTGGTTCGTTGGTTCGTTGGTTCGTTGGTTCGTTGGTTCGTTGGTTCGTTGGTTCGTTGGTTCGTTGGTTCGTTGGTTCGTTGGTTCGTTTGTTTCTTTGTTTGTTTCTTTCTTTGTTCGTTTGTTCGTTTGTTGGCTGGTTCGTTGGTTCGTTGGTTCGTTGGTTCGTTGGTTCGTTGGTTCGTTGGTTCGTTGGTTCGTTGGTTCGTTGGTTCGTTGGTTCGTTGGTTCGTTGGTTCGTTGCTTCGTTGGTTCGTTGGTTCGTTGCTTCGTTGGTTCGTTGGTTCGTTGGTTCGTTGGTTCGTTGGTTCGTTGGTTCGTTGGTTCGTTGGTTCGTTGGTTCGTTGGTTCGTTGGTTCGTTGGTTCGTTTGTTTCTTTGTTTCTTTCTTTCTTTGTTCGTTTGTTCGTTTGTTCGTTGGTTCGTTGGTTCGTTGGTTCGTTGGTTCGTTGGTTCGTTGGTTCGTTGGGTCGTTGGTTCGTTGGTACGTTGGTTCGTTTGTTTCTTTGTTTCTTTCTTTCTTTGTTCGTTTGTTCGTTTGTTCGTTTGTTCGTTGGTTCGTTGCTTCGTTTGTTCGTTTGTTCGTTTGTTCGTTTGTTCGTTTGTTCGTTTGTTCGTTGGTTCGTTGGTTCGTTGGTTCGTTGGTTCGTTGGTTCGTTGGTTCGTTGGTTCGTTGGTTCGTTGGTTCGTTGGTTCGTTGGTTCGTTGGTTCGTTGGTTCGTTGGTTCGTTGGTTCGTTGGTTCGTTGGTTCGCTTGTTCGTTGGTTCGTTGGTTCGTTGGTTCGTTGGTTCGTCGGTTCGTTGGTTCGTTGGTTCGTTGGTTCGTTTGTTCGTTGGTTCGTTGGTTCGTTGGTTCGTTGGTTCGTTGGTTCGTTGGTTCGTTGGTTCGTTGGTTCGTTGGTTCGTTTGTTTCTTTGTTTCTTTCTTTCTTTGTTCGTTTGTTCGTTTGTTCGTTTGTTCGTTGGTTCGTTGGTTCGTTGGTTCGTTTGTTCGTTTGTTCGTTTGTACGTTTGTTCGTTTGTTCGTTTGTTCGCTGGTTCGTTGGTTCGTTGGTTCGTTGGTTCGTTGGTTCGTTGGTTCGTTGGTTCGTTGGTTCGTTGGTTCGTTGGTTCGCTTGTTCGTTGGTTCGTTGGTTCGTTGGTTCGTCGGTTCGTTGGTTCGTTGGTTCGTTGGTTCGTTTGTTCGTTGGTTCGTTGGTTCGTTGGTTCGTTGGTTCGTTGGTTCGTTGGATCGTTGGTTCGTTGGTTCGTTGGTTCGTTGGTTCGTTGGTTCGTTGGTTCGTTGGTTCGTTGGTTCGTTGGTTCGTTGGTTCGTTGGTTCGTTGGTTCGTTGGTTCGTTGGTTCGTTGGTTCGTTGGTTCGTTGGTTCGTAGGTTCGTTGGTTCGTTGGTTCGTTGGTTCGTTGGTTCGTTTGTTTCTTTGTTTCTTTCTTTCTTTGTTCGTTTGTTCGTTTGTTCGCTGGTTCGTTGGTTCGTTGGTTCGTTGGTTCGTTGGTTCGTTGGTTCGTTGGTTCGTTGGTTCGTTGGTTCGTTGGTTCGTTGGTTCGTTGGTTCGTTGGTTCGTTGGTTCGTTGGTTCGTTGGTTCGTTGGTTCGTTGGTTCGTTGGTTCGTTGGTTCGTTGGTTCGTTGGTTCGTTGGATCGTTGGTTCGTTGGTTCGTTGGTTCGTTGGTTCGTTGGTTCGTTGGTTCGTTGGTTCGTTGGATCGTTGGTTCGTTGGTTCGTTGGTTCGTTGGTTCTTTGGTTCTTTGGTTCGTTGGTTCGTTGGTTCGTTGGTTCGTTTGTTTCTTTGTTTCTTTGTTTCTTTCTTTCTTTGTTCGTTTGTTCGTTTGTTCGTTGGTTCGTTTGTTCGTTTGTTCGCTGGTTCGTTGGTTCGTTGGTTCGTTGGTTCGTTGGTTCGTTGGTTCGTTGGTTCGTTGGTTCGTTGGTTCGTTGGTTCGTTGGTTCGTTGGTTCGTTGGTTCGTTGGTTCGTTGGTTCGTTGGTTCGTTGGTTCGTTGGTTCGTTGGTTCGTTGGTTCGTTGGTTCGTTGGTTCGTTGGTTCGTTGGTTCGTTGGTTCGTTGGTTCGTTGGTTCGTTGGTTCGTTGGTTCGTTGGTTCGTTGGTTCGTTGGTTCGTTGGTTCGTTGGTTCGTTGGTTCGTTGGTTCGTTGGTTCGTTGGTTCGTTGGTTCGTTGGTTCGTTGGTTCGTTGGTTCGTTGGTTCGTTGGTTCGTTGGTTCGTTGGTTCGTTGGTTCGTTGGTTCGTTGGTTCGTTGGTTCGTTGGTTCGTTGGTTCGTTGGTTCGTTGGTTCGTTGGTTCGTTGGTTCGTTGGTTCGTTGGTTCGTTGGTTCGTTGGTTCGTTGGTTCGTTGGTTCGTTGGTTCGTTGGTTCGTTGGTTCGTTGGTTCGTTGGTTCGTTGGTTCGTTGGTTCGTTGGTTCGTTGGTTCGTTGGTTCGTTGGTTCGTTGGTTCGTTGGTTCGTTGGTTCGTTGGTTCGTTGGTTCGTTGGTTCGTTGGTTCGTTGGTTCGTTGGTTCGTTGGTTCGTTGGTTCGTTGGTTCGTTGGTTCGTTGGTTCGTTGGTTCGTTGGTTCGTTGGTTCGTTGGTTCGTTGGTTCGTTGGTTCGTTGGTTCGTTGGTTCGTTGGTTCGTTGGTTCGTTGGTTCGTTGGTTCGTTGGTTCGTTGGTTCGTTGGTTCGTTGGTTCGTTGGTTCGTTGGTTCGTTGGTTCGTTGGTTCGTTGGTTCGTTGGTTCGTTGGTTCGTTGGTTCGTTGGTTCGTTGGTTCGTTGGTTCGTTGGTTCGTTGGTTCGTTGGTTCGTTGGTTCGTTGGTTCGTTGGTTCGTTGGTTCGTTGGTTCGTTGGTTCGTTGGTTCGTTGGTTCGTTGGTTCGTTGGTTCGTTGGTTCGTTGGTTCGTTGGTTCGTTGGTTCGTTGGTTCGTTGGTTCGTTGGTTCGTTGGTTCGTTGGTTCGTTGGTTCGTTGGTTCGTTGGTTCGTTGGTTCGTTGGTTCGTTGGTTCGTTGGTTCGTTTGTTTCTTTGTTTCTTTCTTTCTTTGTTCGTTTGTTCGTTTGTTCGTTGGTTCGTTTGTTCGTTTGTTCGCTGGTTCGTTGGTTCGTTGGTTCGTTGGTTCGTTGGTACGTTGGTTCGTTGGATCGTTGGTTAGTTGGTTCGTTGTTTCATTTGTTTCTTTGTTTCTTTCTTTCTTTGTTCGTTGGTTCGTTGGTTCGTTGGTTCGTTGGTTCGTTGGTTCGTTGGTTCGATTGTTCGTTTGTTCGCTGGTTCGTTGGTTCGTTGGTTCGTTGGTTCGTTGGTTCGTTGGTTCGTTGGTTCGTTGGTTCGTTGGTTCGTTGGTTCGTTGGTTCGTTGGTTCGTTGGTTCGTTGGTTCGTTGGTTCGTTGGTTCGTTGGTTCGTTGGTTCGTTGGTTCGTTGGTTCGTTGGTTCGTTGGTTCGTTGGTTCGTTGGTTCGTTGGTTCGTTGGTTCGTTGGTTCGTTGGTTCGTTGGTTCGTTGGTTCGTTGGTTCGTTGGTTCGTTGGTTCGTTGGTTCGTTGGTTCGTTGGTTCGTTGGTTCGTTGGTTCGTTGGTTCGTTGGTTCGTTGGTTCGTTGGTTCGTTGGTTCGTTGGTTCGTTGGTTCGTTTGTTTCTTTGTTTGTTTCTTTCTTTGTTCGTTTGTTCGTTTGTTCGTTGGTTCGTTGGTTCGTTGGTTCGTTGGTTCGTTGGTTCGTTGGTTCGTTGGGTCGTTGGTTCGTTGGTACGTTGGTTCGTTTGTTTCTTTGTTTCTTTCTTTCTTTGTTCGTTTGTTCGTTTCTTCGTTTGTTCGTTGGTTCGTTGCTTCGTTTGTTCGTTTGTTCGTTTGTTCGTTTGTTCGTTTGTTCGTTTGTTCGTTTGTTCGTTTGTTCGTTTGTTCGTTTGTTCGTTTGTTCGCTGGTTCGTTGGTTGGTTGGTTCGTTGGTTCGTTGGTTCGTTGGTTCTTCGGTTCGTTGGTTCGTTGGTTCGTTGGTTCGTTGGTTCGTTGGTTCGTTGGTTCGTTGGTTCGTTGGTTCGTTTGTTCGTTGGTTCGCTTGTTCGTTGGTTCGTTGGTTCGTTGGTTCGTTGGTTCGTCGGTTCGTTGGTTCGTTGGTTCGTTGGTTCGTTTGTTCGTTGGTTCGTTGGTTCGTTGGTTCGTTGGTTCGTTGGTTCGTTGGTTCGTTGGTTCGTTGGTTCGTTTGTTTCTTTGTTTCTTTCTTTCTTTGTTCGTTTGTTCGTTTGTTCGTTTGTTCGTTGGTTCGTTGGTTCGTTGGTTCGTTTGTTCGTTTGTTCGTTTGTTCGTTTGTTCGATTGTTCGTTTGTTCGTTTGTTCGCTGGTTCGTTGGTTCGTTGGTTCGTTGGTTCGTTGGTTCGTTGGTTCGTTGGTTCGTTGGTTCGTTGGTTCGTTGGTTCGTTGGTTCGCTTGTTCGTTGGTTCGTTGGTTCGTTGGTTCGTCGGTTCGTTGGTTCGTTGGTTCGTTGGTTCGTTGGTTCGTTTGTTCGTTGGTTCGTTGGTTCGTTGGTTCGTTGGTTCGTTGGTTCGTTGGTTCGTTGGTTCGTTGGTTCGTTGGTTCGTTGGTTCGTTGGTTCGTTGGTTCGTTGGTTCGTTGGTTCGTTGGTTCGTTGGTTCGTTGGTTCGTTGGTTCGTTGGTTCGTTGGTTCGTTGGTTCGTTGGTTCGTTGGTTCGTTGGTTCGTTGGTTCGTTGGTTCGTTGGTTCGTTGGTTCGTTGGTTCGTTGGTTCGTTGGTTCGTTGGTTCGTTGGTTCGTTTGTTTCTTTGTTTCTGTCTTTCTTTGTTCGTTGTTTCGTTGGTTCGTTGGTTCGTTGGTTCGTTGGTTCGTTGGTTCGTTGGTTCGTTTGTTTCTTTGTTTCTTTCTTTCTTTGTTCGTTTGTTCGGTTGTTCGTTGGTTCGTTGGTTCGTTGGTTCGTTGGTTCGTTGGTTCGTTGGTTCGTTGGTTCGTTGGTTCGTTGGTTCGTTGGTTCGTTGGTTCGTTGGTTCGTTGGTTCGTTGGTTCGTTGGTTCGTTGGTTCGTTGGTTCGTTGGTTCGTTTGTTTCTTTGTTTCTGTCTTTCTTTGTTCGTTGTTTCGTTGGTTCGTTGGTTCGTTGGTTCGTTGGTTCGTTGGTTCGTTGGTTCGTTGGTTCGTTGGTTCGTTGGTTCGTTGGTTCGTTGGTTCGTTGGTTCGTTGGTTCGTTGGTTCCTTGGTTCGTTGGTTCGTTGGTTCGTTTGTTTCTTTGTTTCTTTCTTTCTTTGTTCGTTTGTTCGTTTGTTCGTTTGTTCGTTGGTTCGTTGGTTCGTTTGTTCGTTTGTTCGTTTGTTCGTTTGTTCGTTTGTTCGTTTGTTCGTTTGTTCGTTTGTTCGTTTGTTCGTTTGTTCGTTTGTTCGCTGGTTCGTTGGTTCGTTGGTTCGTTGGTTCGTTGTTTCGTTGGTTCGTTGGTTCGTTGGTTCGTTGGTTCGTTGGTTCGTTGGTTCGTTGGTTCGTTGGTTCGTTGGTTCGTTGGTTCGTTGGTTCGTTGGTTCGTTGGTTCGTTGGTTCGTTGGTTCGTTGGTTCGTTGGTTCGTTGGTTCGTTGGTTCGTTGGTTCGTTGGTTCGTTGGTTCGTTGGTTCGTTGGTTCGTTGGTTCGTTGGTTCGTTGGTTCGTTGGTTCGTTGGTTCGTTGGTTCGTTGGTTCGTTGGTTCGTTGGTTCGTTGGTTCGTTGGTTCGTTGGTTCGTTGGTTCGTTGGTTCGTTGGTTCGTTGGTTCGTTGGTTCGTTGGTTCGTTGGTTCGTTGGTTCGTTGGTTCGTTGGTTCGTTGGTTCGTTGGTTCGTTGGTTCGTTGGTTCGTTGGTTCGTTGGTTCGTTGGTTCGTTGGTTCGTTGGTTCGTTGGTTCGTTGGTTCGTTGGTTCGTTGGTTCGTTGGTTCGTTGGTTCGTTGGTTCGTTGGTTCGTTGGTTCGTTGGTTCGTTGGTTCGTTGGTTCGTTGGTTCGTTGGTTCGTTGGTTCGTTGGTTCGTTGGTTCGTTGGTTCGTTGGTTCGTTTGTTCGTTGGTTCGTTGGTTCGTTGGTTCGTTGGTTCGTTGGTTCGTTGGTTCGTTGGTTCGTTGGTTCGTTGGTTCGTTGGTTCGTTGGTTCGTTGGTTCGTTGGTTCGTTGGTTCGTTGGTTCGTTGGTTCGTTGGTTCGTTGGTTCGTTGGTTCGTTTGTTTCTTTGTTTCTTTCTTTCTTGTTCGTTTGTTCGTTTGTTCGTTGGTTCGTTGGTTCGTTGTTTCGTTGGTTCGTTGGTTCGTTGGTTCGTTGGTTCGTTGGTTCGTTGGTTCGTTGGTTCGTTGGTTCGTTGGTTCGTTGGTTCGTTGGTTCGTTGTTTCGTTGGTTCGTTG
>NW_027485237.1:0-46422 GCF_050908995.1 Andrena cerasifolii | reverse complement strand
ATATCGAAAAACTGATATTGAAAAACCGATATTGAAAAACCGATATTGAAAAACAAATATTGAAAAACTGATATCGATAAACTGATATTGAAAAACCGATATTGAAAAACCGATATTGAAAAACCGATATTGAAAAACCGATATTGAAAAACCGATATTGAAAAACCGATATTGAGAAACCGATATTGATAAACCTATACCGAAAAACTGATATTGCAAAACCGATATTGAAAAACCGATATTGAATCCGATATTAGAACCGATATTCAAAAACCGATATTGAATCCGATATTAGAACCGATATTGAATCCGATATTAGAACCGATATTCAAAAACCGATATTGAATCCGATATTAGAACCGATATTGAAAACCAAATATTGAAAAACTGATATTGCAAAACCGATATTGAAAAACCGATATTGAATCCGATATTAGAACCGATAATGAAAAACCGATATTGAAAAACAAATATTGAAAAACTGATATCGAAAAACTGATATTGAAAAACGGATATTGAAAAACCGATATTGAAAAACAAATATTGAAAAACTGATATCGATAAACTGATATTGAAAAACCGATATTGAAAAACCGATATTGAAAAACCGATATTGAAAAACCGATATTGAGAAACCGATATTGATAAACCTATACCGAAAAACTGATATTGCAAAACCGATATTGAAAAACCGATATTGAAAAACTGATATTGAAAAACCGATATTGAAACCGATATTAGAACAGATATTGAAAAACCGATATTGAAAACCAAATATTGAAAAACTGATATTGAGAAACTGATATTGCAAAACCGATATTGAAAAACTTATATCGAAAAACTGATATTGCAAAATCGATATTGAAAAACCGATATTGAAAAACCGATATTGAAAACCGATATTGAAACTGATATTGAAAAACCGATATTGAAAAACCTATATCGAAAAACTGATACTGCAAAACCGATATTGAAAAACCGATATTGAATCCGATATTAGAACCGATAATGAAAAACCGATATTGAAAAACAAATATTGAAAAACTGATATCGAAAAACTGATATTGAAAAACCGATATTGAAAAACCGATATTGAAAAACCGATATTGAAAAACCGATATTGAGAAACCGATATTGATAAACCTATACCGAAAAACTGATATTGCAAAACCGATATTGAAAAACCGATATTGAATCCGATATTAGAACCGATATTCAAAAACCGATATTGAATCCGATATTAGAACCGATATTGAATCCGATATTAGAACCGATATTGAATCCGATATTAGAACCGATATTCAAAAACCGATATTGAATCCGATATTAGAACCGATATTGAAAACCAAATATTGAAAAACTGATATTGCAAAACCGATATTGAAAAACCGATATTGAATCCGATATTAGAACCGATATTGAAAAACCGATATTGAAAAACCGATATTTAATCCGATATTAGAACCGATATCGAAAAACTGATATTGCAAAACCGAATTGAAAAACCGATATTGAATCCGATATTCAAAAACCGATATTGAATCCGATATTAGAACCGATATTCAAAAACCGATATTGAAAACCAAATATTCAAAAACTGATATTGCAAAACTGATATTGCAAAACCGATATTGAAAAACCGATATTTAATCCGATATTAGAACCGATATCGAAAAACCGATATTGAAAACCAAATATTGAAAAACTGATATTGCAAAACCGATGTTGAAAAACTGATATTTAAAAACCGATATTGAAAAACCTATATCGAAAAACTGATATTGAAAAACCGATATTGAAAAACCGATATTGAAAAACAAATATTGAAAAACTGATATCGATAAACTGATATTGAAAAACCGATATTGAAAAACCGATATTGAAAAACCGATATTGAAAAACCGATATTGAAAAACCGATATTGAGAAACCGATATTGATAAACCTATACCGAAAAACTGATATTGCAAAACCGATATTGAAAAACCGATATTGAATCCGATATTAGAACCGATATTCAAAAACCGATATTGAATCCGATATTAGAACCGATATTGAATCCGATATTAGAACCGATATTCAAAAACCGATATTGAATCCGATATTAGAACCGATATTGAAAACCAAATATTGAAAAACTGATATTGCAAAACCGATATTGAAAAACCGATATTGAATCCGATATTAGAACCGATAATGAAAAACCGATATTGAAAAACAAATATTGAAAAACTGATATCGAAAAACTGATATTGAAAAACGGATATTGAAAAACCGATATTGAAAAACAAATATTGAAAAACTGATATCGATAAACTGATATTGAAAAACCGATATTGAAAAACCGATATTGAAAAAACCGATATTGAAAAACCGATATTGAGAAACCGATATTGATAAACCTATACCGAAAAACTGATATTGCAAAACCGATATTGAAAAACCGATATTGAAAAACTGATATTGAAAAACCGATATTGAAACCGATATTAGAACAGATATTGAAAAACCGATATTGAAAACCAAATATTGAAAAACTGATATTGAGAAACTGATATTGCAAAACCGATATTGAAAAACTTATATCGAAAAACTGATATTGCAAAATCGATATTGAAAAACCGATATTGAAAAACCGATATTGAAAACCGATATTGAAACTGATATTGAAAAACCGATATTGAAAAACCTATATCGAAAAACTGATACTGCAAAACCGATATTGAAAAACCGATATTGAATCCGATATTAGAACCGATAATGAAAAACCGATATTGAAAAACAAATATTGAAAAACTGATATCGAAAAACTGATATTGAAAAACCGATATTGAAAAACCGATATTGAAAAACCGATATTGAAAAACCGATATTGAGAAACCGATATTGATAAACCTATACCGAAAAACTGATATTGCAAAACCGATATTGAAAAACCGATATTGAATCCGATATTAGAACCGATATTCAAAAACCGATATTGAATCCGATATTAGAACCGATATTGAATCCGATATTAGAACCGATATTGAATCCGATATTAGAACCGATATTCAAAAACCGATATTGAATCCGATATTAGAACCGATATTGAAAACCAAATATTGAAAAACTGATATTGCAAAACCGATATTGAAAAACCGATATTGAATCCGATATTAGAACCGATATTGAAAAACCGATATTGAAAAACCTATATCGAAAAACTGATATTGCAAAACCGATATTGAAAAACCGATATTGAATCCGATATTAGAACCGATATTAGAACCGATATTGAAAAACCGATATTGAAAAACCGGTATTGAAAAACCTATATCGAAAACGATATTAGAACAAATATTGAAAAACCGATATTGAAAACCAAATATTGAAAAACTGATATTGAGAAACTGATATTGCAAAACCGATATTGAAAAACTTATATCGAAAAACTGATATTGCAAAATCGATATTGAAAAACCGATATTGAAAAACCGATATTGAAAACCGATATTGAAACTGATATTGAAAAACCGATATTGAAAAACCTATATCGAAAAACTGATACTGCAAAACCGATATTGAAAGAACGATATTGAATCCGATATTAGAACCGATAATGAAAAACCGATATTGAAAAACAAATATTGAAAAACTGATATTGAGAAACCGATATTGATAAACCTATACCGAAAAACTGATATTGCAAAACCGATATTGAAAAACCGATATTGAACCCGATATTAGAACCGATATTGAAAAACCGATATTGAATCCGATATTAGAACCGATATTCAAAAACCGATATTGAATCCGATATTAGAACCGATATTGAATCCGATATTAGAACCGATATTCAAAAACCGATATTGAATCCGATATTAGAACCGATATTCAAAAACCGATATTGAAAACCAAATATTCAAAAACTGATATTGCACAACCGATATTGAAAAACCGATATTGAATCCGATATTAGAACCGATATTGAAAAACCGATATTGAAAAACCTATATCGAAAAACTGATATTGCAAAACCGATATTGAAAAACCGATATTTAATCCGATATTAGAACCGATATCGAAAAACTGATATTGCAAAACCGAATTGAAAAACCGATATTGAATCCGATATTCAAAAACCGATATTGAATCCGATATTAGAACCGATATTCAAAAACCGATATTGAAAACCAAATATTCAAAAACTGATATTGCAAAACTGATATTGCAAAACCGATATTGAAAAACCGATATTTAATCCGATATTAGAACCGATATCGAAAAACCGATATTGAAAACCAAATATTGAAAAACTGATATTGCAAAACCGATGTTGAAAAACTGATATTTAAAAACCGATATTGAAAAACCTATATCGAAAAACTGATATTGAAAAACCGATATTGAAAAACCGATATTGAAAAACAAATATTGAAAAACTGATATCGATAAACTGATATTGAAAAACCGATATTGAAAAACCGATATTGAAAAACCGATATTGAAAAACCGATATTGAAAAACCGATATTGAGAAACCGATATTGATAAACCTATACCGAAAAACTGATATTGCAAAACCGATATTGAAAAACCGATATTGAATCCGATATTAGAACCGATATTCAAAAACCGATATTGAATCCGATATTAGAACCGATATTGAATCCGATATTAGAACCGATATTCAAAAACCGATATTGAATCCGATATTAGAACCGATATTGAAAACCAAATATTGAAAAACTGATATTGAAAAACCGATATTGAAAAACCGATATTGAAACCGATATTAGAACCGATAATGAAAAACCGATATTGAAAAACAAATATTGAAAAACTGATATCGAAAAACTGATATTGAAAAACCGATATTGAAAAACCGATATTGAAAAACAAATATTGAAAAACTGATATCGATAAACTGATATTGAAAAACCGATATTGAAAAACCGATATTGAAAAACCGATATTGAGAAACCGATATTGATAAACCTATACCGAAAAACTGATATTGCAAAACCGATATTGAAAAACCGATATTGAAAAACTGATATTGAAAAACCGATATTGAAACCGATATTAGAACAGATATTGAAAAACCGATATTGAAAACCAAATATTGAAAAACTGATATTGAGAAACTGATATTGCAAAACCGATATTGAAAAACTTATATCGAAAAACTGATATTGCAAAATCGATATTGAAAAACCGATATTGAAAAACCGATATTGAAAACCGATATTGAAACTGATATTGAAAAACCGATATTGAAAAACCTATATCGAAAAACTGATACTGCAAAACCGATTTTGAAAAACCGATATCGAAAAACTGATACTGCAAAACCGATATTGAAAAACCGATATTGAATCCGATATTAGAACCGATAATGAAAAACCGATATTGAAAAACAAATATTGAAAAACTGATATCGAAAAACTGATATTGAAAAACCGATATTGAAAAACCGATATTGAAAAACCGATATTGAAAAACCGATATTGAGAAACCGATATTGATAAACCTATACCGAAAAACTGATATTGCAAAACCGATATTGAAAAACCGATATTGAATCCGATATTAGAACCGATATTCAAAAACCGATATTGAATCCGATATTAGAACCGATATTGAATCCGATATTAGAACCGATATTGAATCCGATATTAGAACCGATATTCAAAAACCGATATTGAATCCGATATTAGAACCGATATTGAAAACCAAATATTGAAAAACTGATATTGCAAAACCGATATTGAAAAACCGATATTGAATCCGATATTAGAACCGATATTGAAAAACCGATATTGAAAAACCTATATCGAAAAACTGATATTGCAAAACCGATATTGAAAAACCGATATTGAATCCGATATTAGAACCGATATTAGAACCGATATTGAAAAACCGATATTGAAAAACCGGTATTGAAAAACCTATATCGAAACCGATATTAGAACAAATATTGAAAAACCGATATTGAAAACCAAATATTGAAAAACTGATATTGAGAAACTGATATTGCAAAACCGATATTGAAAAACTTATATCGAAAAACTGATATTGCAAAATCGATATTGAAAAACCGATATTGAAAAACCGATATTGAAAACCGATATTGAAACTGATATTGAAAAACCGATATTGAAAAACCTATATCGAAAAACTGATACTGCAAAACCGATATTGAAAGAACGATATTGAATCCGATATTAGAACCGATAATGAAAAACCGATATTGAAAAACAAATATTGAAAACTGATATCGAAAAACTGATATTGAAAAACCGATATTGAAAAACCGGTATGGAAAAACCTATATCGAAACCGATATTAGAACAAATATTGAAAAACCGATATTGAAAACCAAATATTGAAAAACTGATATTGAGAAACTGATATTGCAAAACCGATATTGAAAAACTTATATCGAAAAACTGATATTGCAAAATCGATATTGAAAAACCGATATTGAAAAACCGATATTGAAAACCGATATTGAAACTGATATTGAAAAACCGATATTGAAAAACCTATATCGAAAAACTGATACTGCAAAACCGATATTGAAAGAACGATATTGAATCCGATATTAGAACCGATAATGAAAAACCGATATTGAAAAACAAATATTGAAAAACTGATATCGAAAAACTGATATTGAAAAACCGATATTGAAAAACCGATATTGAAAAACAAATATTGAAAAACTGATATCGATAAACTGATATTGAAAAACCGATATTGAAAAACCGATATTGAAAAACCGATATTGAAAAACCGATATTGAGAAACCGATATTGATAAACCTATACCGAAAAACTGATATTGCAAAACCGATATTGAAAAACCGATATTGAATCCGATATTAGAACCGATATTCAAAAACCGATATTGAATCCGATATTAGAACCGATATTCAAAAACCGATATTGAATCCGATATTAGAACCGATATTCAAAAACCGATATTGAAAACCAAATATTCAAAAACTGATATTGCACAACCGATATTGAAAAACCGATATTGAATCCGATATTAGAACCGATATTGAAAAACCGATATTGAAAAACCTATATCGAAAAACTGATATTACAAAACCGATATTGAAAAACCGATATTTAATCCGATATTAGAACCGATATCGAAAAACTGATATTGCAAAACCGATATTGAAAAACCGATATTGAATCCGATATTAGAACCGATATTCAAAAACCGATAATGAATCCGATATTAGAACCGATATTCAAAAACCGATATTGAAAAACCTATATCGAAAAACTGATATTGCAAAACCGATATTGAAAAACCGATATTTAATCCGATATTAGAACCGATATCGAAAAACTGATATTGCAAAACCGATATTCAAAAACCGATATTGAATCCGATATTAGAACCGATATTCAAAAACCGATATTGAAAACCAAATATTCAAAAACTGATATTGCACAACCGATATTGAAAAACCGATATTGAATCCGATATTAGAACCGATATTGAAAAACCGATATTGAAAAACCTATATCGAAAAACTGATATTACAAAACCGATATTGAAAAACCGATATTTAATCCGATATTAGAACCGATATCGAAAAACTGATATTGCAAAACCGATATTGAAAAACCGATATTGAATCCGATATTAGAACCGATATTCAAAAACCGATATTGAAAACCAAATATTCAAAAACTGATATTGCAAAACTGATATTGCAAAACCGATATTGAAAAACCGATATTTAATCCGATATTAGAACCGATATCGAAAAACCGATATTGAAAACCAAATATTGAAAAACTGATATTGCAAAACCGATGTTGAAAAACTGATATTTAAAAACCGATATTGAAAAACCTATATCGAAAAACTGATATTGAAAAACCGATATTGAAAAACCGATATTGAGAAACAAATATTGAAAAACTGATATCGATAAACTGATATTGAAAAACCGATATTGAAAAACCGATATTGAAAAACCGATATTGAAAAACCGATATTGAAAAACCGATATTGAGAAACCGATATTGATAAACCTATACCGAAAAACTGATATTGCAAAACCGATATTGAAAAACCGATATTGAATCCGATATTAGAACCGATATTCAAAAACCGATATTGAATCCGATATTAGAACCGATATTGAATCCGATATTAGAACCGATATTCAAAAACCGATATTGAATCCGATATTAGAACCGATATTGAAAACCAAATATTGAAAAACTGATATTGAAAAACCGATATTGAAAAACCGATATTGAATCCGATATTAGAACCGATAATGAAAAACCGATATTGAAAAACAAATATTGAAAAACTGATATCGAAAAACTGATATTGAAAAACCGATATTGAATCCGATATTAGAACCGATATTCAAAAACCGATATTGAATCCGATATTAGAACCGATATTGAATCCGATATTAGAACCGATATTCAAAAACCGATATTGAATCCGATATTAGAACCGATATTCAAAAACCGATATTGAAAACCAAATATTCAAAAACTGATATTGCACAACCGATATTGAAAAACCGATATTGAATCCGATATTAGAACCGATATTGAAAAACCGATATTGAAAAACCTATATCGAAAAACTGATATTACAAAACCGATATTGAAAAACCGATATTTAATCCGATATTAGAACCGATATCGAAGAACTGATATTGCAAAACCGATATTGAAAAACCGATATTGAATCCGATATTAGAACCGATATTCAAAAACCGATAATGAATCCGATATTAGAACCGATATTCAAAAACCGATATTGAAAAACCTATATCGAAAAACTGATATTGCAAAACCGATATTGAAAAACCGATATTTAATCCGATATTAGAACCGATATCGAAAAACTGATATTGCAAAACCGATATTCAAAAACCGATATTGAATCCGATATTAGAACCGATATTCAAAAACCGATATTGAAAACCAAATATTCAAAAACTGATATTGCACAACCGATATTGAAAAACCGATATTGAATCCGATATTAGAACCGATATTGAAAAACCGATATTGAAAAACCTATATCGAAAAACTGATATTACAAAACCGATATTGAAAAACCGATATTTAATCCGATATTAGAACCGATATCGAAAAACTGATATTGCAAAACCGATATTGAAAAACCGATATTGAATCCGATATTAGAACCGATATTCAAAAACCGATAATGAATCCGATATTAGAACCGATATTCAAAAACCGATATTGAAAAACCTATATCGAAAAACTGATATTGCAAAACCGATATTGAAAAACCGATATTTAATCCGATATTAGAACCGATATTCAAAAACCGATATTGAAAACCAAAAATTGAAAAACTGATATTGAAAAACCGATATTGAAAAACCGATATTGCAAAACCTATATCGAAAAACCGATATTGCAAAACCGATATTGAATCCGATATTAGAACCGATATTGAAAAACCGATATTGAATCCGATATTAGAACCGATATTCAAAAACCGATATTGAATCCGATATTAGAACCGATATTGAATCCGATATTAGAACCGATATTCAAAAACCGATGTTGAATCCGATATTAGAACCGATATTGAAAAACCGATATTGAAAACCAAATATTGAAAAACTGATATTGAAAAACCGATATTGAAAAACCGATATTGCAAAACCTATATCGAAAAACTGATATTGCAAAACCGATATTGAAAAACCGATATTGAATCCGATATTAGAACCGATATTGAAAAACCGATATTGAATCCGATATTAGAACCGATATTCAAAAACCTATATTGAATCCGATATTAGAACCGATATTCAAAAACCGATATTGAAAAACAAATATTGAAAAACCGATATTGAAAAACAAATATTGAAAAACCGATATTTAATCCGATATTAGAACCGATATTCAAAAACCGATATTGAAAACCAAAAATTTGAAAAACTGATATTGAAAAACCGATATTGAAAAACCGATATTGCAAAACCTATATCGAAAAACCGATATTGCAAAACCGATATTGAAAAACCGATATTGAATCCGATATTAGAACCGATATTGAAAAACCGATATTGAATCCGATATTAGAACCGATATTCAAAAACCGATATTGAATCCGATATTAGAACCGATATTCAAAAACCGTTATTGAAAAACAAATATTGAAAAACCGATATTGAAAAACAAATATTGAAAAACCGATATTGAAAAACCGATATTGAAAAACAAATATTGAAAAACTGATATCGAAAATCTGATATTGAAAAACCGATATTGAAAAACCGATATTGAAAAACAAATATTGAAAAACCGATATTGAAAAACCGATATTGAAAAACAAATATTGAAAAACCGATATTGAAAAACCGATATTTAATCCGATATTAGAACCGATATCGAAAAACTGATATTGCAAAACCGAATTGAAAAACCGATATTGAATCCGATATTCAAAAACCGATATTGAATCCGATATTAGAACCGATATTCAAAAACCGATATTGAAAACCAAATATTCAAAAACTGATATTGCAAAACTGATATTGCAAAACCGATATTGAAAAACCGATATTTAATCCGATATTAGAACCGATATCGAAAAACCGATATTGAAAACCAAATATTGAAAAACTGATATTGCAAAACCGATGTTGAAAAACTGATATTTAAAAACCGATATTGAAAAACCTATATCGAAAAACTGATATTGAAAAACCGATATTGAAAAACCGATATTGAAAAACAAATATTGAAAAACTGATATCGATAAACTGATATTGAAAAACCGATATTGAAAAACCGATATTGAAAAACCGATATTGAAAAACCGATATTGAAAAACCGATATTGAGAAACCGATATTGATAAACCTATACCGAAAAACTGATATTGCAAAACCGATATTGAAAAACCGATATTGAATCCGATATTAGAACCGATATTCAAAAACCGATATTGAATCCGATATTAGAACCGATATTGAATCCGATATTAGAACCGATATTCAAAAACCGATATTGAATCCGATATTAGAACCGATATTGAAAACCAAATATTGAAAAACTGATATTGAAAAACCGATATTGAAAAACCGATATTGAATCCGATATTAGAACCGATAATGAAAAACCGATATTGAAAAACAAATATTGAAAAACTGATATCGAAAAACTGATATTGAAAAACCGATATTGAAAAACCGATATTGAAAAACAAATATTGAAAAACTGATATCGATAAACTGATATTGAAAAACCGATATTGAAAAACCGATATTGAAAAACCGATATTGAAAAACCGATATTGAGAAACCGATATTGATAAACCTATACCGAAAAACTGATATTGCAAAACCGATATTGAAAAACCGATATTGAAAAACTGATATTGAAAAACCGATATTGAAACCGATATTAGAACAGATATTGAAAAACCGATATTGAAAACCAAATATTGAAAAACTGATATTGAGAAACTGATATTGCAAAACCGATATTGAAAAACTTATATCGAAAAACTGATATTGCAAAATCGATATTGAAAAACCGATATTGAAAAACCGATATTGAAAACCGATATTGAAACTGATATTGAAAAACCGATATTGAAAAACCTATATCGAAAAACTGATACTGCAAAACCGATATTGAAAAACCGATATCGAAAAACTGATACTGCAAAACCGATATTGAAAAACCGATATTGAATCCGATATTAGAACCGATAATGAAAAACCGATATTGAAAAACAAATATTGAAAAACTGATATCGAAAAACTGATATTGAAAAACCGATATTGAAAAACCGATACTGAAAAACCGATATTGAAAAACCGATATTGAGAAACCGATATTGATAAACCTATACCGAAAAACTGATATTGCAAAACCGATATTGAAAAACCGATATTGAATCCGATATTAGAACCGATATTCAAAAACCGATATTGAATCCGATATTAGAACCGATATTGAATCCGATATTAGAACCGATATTGAATCCGATATTAGAACCGATATTGAATCCGATATTAGAACCGATATTCAAAAACCGATATTGAATCCGATATTAGAACCGATATTGAAAACCAAATATTGAAAAACTGATATTGCAAAACCGATATTGAAAAACCGATATTGAATCCGATATTAGAACCGATATTGAAAAACCGATATTGAAAAACCTATATCGAAAAAACTGATATTGCAAAACCGATATTGAAAAACCGATATTGAATCCGATATTAGAACCGATATTAGAACCGATATTGAAAAACCGATATTGAAAAACCGGTATTGAAAAACCTATATCGAAACCGATATTAGAACAAATATTGAAAAACCGATATTGAAAACCAAATATTGAAAAACTGATATTGAGAAACTGATATTGCAAAACCGATATTGAAAAACTTATATCGAAAAACTGATATTGCAAAATCGATATTGAAAAACCGATATTGAAAAACCGATATTGAAAACCGATATTGAAACTGATATTGAAAAACCGATATTGAAAAACCTATATCGAAAAACTGATACTGCAAAACCGATATTGAAAGAACGATATTGAATCCGATATTAGAACCGATAATGAAAAACCGATATTGAAAAACAAATATTGAAAACTGATATCGAAAAACTGATATTGAAAAACCGATATTGAAAAACCGGTATTGAAAAACCTATATCGAAACCGATATTAGAACAAATATTGAAAAACCGATATTGAAAACCAAATATTGAAAAACTGATATTGAGAAACTGATATTGCAAAACCGATATTGAAAAACTTATATCGAAAAACTGATATTGCAAAATCGATATTGAAAAACCGATATTGAAAAACCGATATTGAAAACCGATATTGAAACTGATATTGAAAAACCGATATTGAAAAACCTATATCGAAAAACTGATACTGCAAAACCGATATTGAAAGAACGATATTGAATCCGATATTAGAACCGATAATGAAAAACCGATATTGAAAAACAAATATTGAAAAACTGATATCGAAAAACTGATATTGAAAAACCGATATTGAAAAACCGATATTGAAAAACAAATATTGAAAAACTGATATCGATAAACTGATATTGAAAAACCGATATTGAAAAACCGATATTGAAAAACCGATATTGAAAAACCGATATTGAGAAACCGATATTGATAAACGTATACCGAAAAACTGATATTGCAAAACCGATATTGAAAAACCGATATTGAATCCGATATTAGAACCGATATTCAAAAACCGATATTGAATCCGATATTAGAACCGATATTCAAAAACCGATATTGAATCCGATATTAGAACCGATATTCAAAAACCGATATTGAAAACCAAATATTCAAAAACTGATATTGCACAACCGATATTGAAAAACCGATATTGAATCCGATATTAGAACCGATATTGAAAAACCGATATTGAAAAACCTATATCGAAAAACTGATATTACAAAACCGATATTGAAAAACCGATATTTAATCCGATATTAGAACCGATATCGAAAAACTGATATTGCAAAACCGATATTGAAAAACCGATATTGAATCCGATATTAGAACCGATATTCAAAAACCGATAATGAATCCGATATTAGAACCGATATTCAAAAACCGATATTGAAAAACCTATATCGAAAAACTGATATTGCAAAACCGATATTGAAAAACCGATATTTAATCCGATATTAGAACCGATATCGAAAAACTGATATTGCAAAACCGATATTCAAAAACCGATATTGAATCCGATATTAGAACCGATATTCAAAAACCGATATTGAAAACCAAATATTCAAAAACTGATATTGCACAACCGATATTGAAAAACCGATATTGAATCCGATATTAGAACCGATATTGAAAAACCGATATTGAAAAACCTATATCGAAAAACTGATATTACAAAACCGATATTGAAAAACCGATATTTAATCCGATATTAGAACCGATATCGAAAAACTGATATTGCAAAACCGATATTGAAAAACCGATATTGAATCCGATATTAGAACCGATATTCAAAAACCGATATTGAAAACCAAATATTCAAAAACTGATATTGCAAAACTGATATTGCAAAACCGATATTGAAAAACCGATATTTAATCCGATATTAGAACCGATATCGAAAAACCGATATTGAAAACCAAATATTGAAAAACTGATATTGCAAAACCAATGTTGAAAAACTGATATTTAAAAACCGATATTGAAAAACCTATATCGAAAAACTGATATTGAAAAACCGATATTGAAAAACCGATATTGAAAAACAAATATTGAAAAACTGATATCGATAAACTGATATTGAAAAACCGATATTGAAAAACCGATATTGAAAAACCGATATTGAAAAACCGATATTGAAAAACCGATATTGAGAAACCGATATTGATAAACCTATACCGAAAAACTGATATTGCAAAACCGATATTGAAAAACCGATATTGAATCCGATATTAGAACCGATATTCAAAAACCGATATTGAATCCGATATTAGAACCGATATTGAATCCGATATTAGAACCGATATTCAAAAACCGATATTGAATCCGATATTAGAACCGATATTGAAAACCAAATATGGAAAAACTGATATTGAAAAACCGATATTGAAAAACCGATATTGAATCCGATATTAGAACCGATAATGAAAAACCGATATTGAAAAACAAATATTGAAAAACTGATATCGAAAAACTGATATTGAAAAACCGATATTGAATCCGATATTAGAACCGATATTCAAAAACCGATATTGAATCCGATATTAGAACCGATATTGAATCCGATATTAGAACCGATATTCAAAAACCGATATTGAATCCGATATTAGAACCGATATTCAAAAACCGATATTGAAAACCAAATATTCAAAAACTGATATTGCACAACCGATATTGAAAAACCGATATTGAATCCGATATTAGAACCGATATTGAAAAACCGATATTGAAAAACCTATATCGAAAAACTGATATTACAAAACCGATATTGAAAAACCGATATTTAATCCGATATTAGAACCGATATCGAAGAACTGATATTGCAAAACCGATATTGAAAAACCGATATTGAATCCGATATTAGAACCGATATTCAAAAACCGATAATGAATCCGATATTAGAACCGATATTCAAAAACCGATATTGAAAAACCTATATCGAAAAACTGATATTGCAAAACCGATATTGAAAAACCGATATTTAATCCGATATTAGAACCGATATCGAAAAACTGATATTGCAAAACCGATATTCAAAAACCGATATTGAATCCGATATTAAAACCGATATTCAAAAACCGATATTGAAAACCAAATATTCAAAAACTGATATTGCACAACCGATATTGAAAAACCGATATTGAATCCGATATTAGAACCGATATTGAAAAACCGATATTGAAAAACCTATATCGAAAAACTGATATTACAAAACCGATATTGAAAAACCGATATTTAATCCGATATTAGAACCGATATCGAAAAACTGATATTGCAAAACCGATATTGAAAAACCGATATTGAATCCGATATTAGAACCGATATTCAAAAACCGATAATGAATCCGATATTAGAACCGATATTCAAAAACCGATATTGAAAAACCTATATCGAAAAACTGATATTGCAAAACCGATATTGAAAAACCGATATTTAATCCGATATTAGAACCGATATTCAAAAACCGATATTGAAAACCAAAAATTGAAAAACTGATATTGAAAAACCGATATTGAAAAACCGATATTGCAAAACCTATATCGAAAAACCGATATTGCAAAACCGATATTGAATCCGATATTAGAACCGATATTGAAAAACCGATATTGAATCCGATATTAGAACCGATATTCAAAAACCGATATTGAATCCGATATTAGAACCGATATTGAATCCGATATTAGAACCGATATTCAAAAACCGATGTTGAATCCGATATTAGAACCGATATTGAAAAACCGATATTGAAAACCAAATATTGAAAAACTGATATTGAAAAACCGATATTGAAAAACCGATATTGCAAAACCTATATCGAAAAACTGATATTGCAAAACCGATATTGAAAAACCGATATTGAATCCGATATTAGAACCGATATTGAAAAACCGATATTGAATCCGATATTAGAACCGATATTCAAAAACCTATATTGAATCCGATATTAGAACCGATATTCAAAAACCGATATTGAAAAACAAATATTGAAAAACCGATATTGAAAAACAAATATTGAAAAACCGATATTTAATCCGATATTAGAACCGATATTCAAAAACCGATATTGAAAACCAAAAATTTGAAAAACTGATATTGAAAAACCGATATTGAAAAACCGATATTGCAAAACCTATATCGAAAAACCGATATTGCAAAACCGATATTGAAAAACCGATATTGAATCCGATATTAGAACCGATATTGAAAAACCGATATTGAATCCGATATTAGAACCGATATTCAAAAACCGATATTGAATCCGATATTAGAACCGATATTCAAAAACCGTTATTGAAAAACAAATATTGAAAAACCGATATTGAAAAACAAATATTGAAAAACCGATATTGAAAAACAAATATTGAAAAACTGATATCGAAAATCTGATATTGAAAAACCGATATTGAAAAACCGATATTGAAAAACAAATATTGAAAAACCGATATTGAAAAACCGATATTGAAAAACAAATATTGAAAAACCGATATTGAAAAACCGATATTGAATCCGATATTAGAACCGATATTCTAAAACCGATATTGAATCCGATATTAGAACCGATATTGAATCCGATATTAGAACCGATATTGAAAAACCGATATTGAATCCGATATTAGAACCGATATTGAAAAACCGATATTGAATCCGATATTAGAACCGATGTTGAAAAACCGATATTGAAAAACAAATATTGAAAAACTGATATCGAAAAACCGATATTGAAAAACCGATATTGAAAAACCAATATTGAAAAACTTACATCGAAAAACTGATATTGCAAAACCGATGTTGAAAAACTGATATTTAAAAACCGATATTGAAAAACAAATATTGAAAAACCGATATTTAATCCGATATTAGAACCGATATTCAAAAACCGATATTGAAAACCAAATATTGAAAAACTGATATTGAAAAACCGATATTGAAAAACCGATATTGCAAAACCTATATCGAAAAACTGATATTGCAAAACCGATATTGAAAAACCGATATTGAATCCGATATTAGAACCGATATTGAGAAACCGATATTGAATCCGATATTAGAACCGATATTCAAAAACCGATATTGAATCCGATATTAGAACCGATATTGAATCCGATATTAGAACCGATATTCAAAAACCGATATTGAATCCGATAATAGAACCGATATTCAAAAACCGATATTGAAAACCAAATATTCAAAAACTGATATTGCACAACCGATATTGAAAAACCGATATTGAATCCGATATTAGAACCGATATTGAAAAACCGATATTGAAAAACCTATATCGAAAAACTGATATTACAAAACCGATATTGAAAAACCGATATTTAATCCGATATTAGAACCGATATCGAAAAACTGATATTGCAAAACCGATATTGAAAAACCGATATTGAATCCGATATTAGAACCGATATTCAAAAACCGATAATGAATCCGATATTAGAACCGATATTCAAAAACCGATATTGAAAAACCTATATCGAAAAACTGATATTGCAAAACCGATATTGAAAAACCGATATTTAATCCGATATTAGAACCGATATCGAAAAACTGATATTGCAAAACCGATATTCAAAAACCGATATTGAATCCGATATTAGAACCGATATTCAAAAACCGATATTGAAAACCAAATATTCAAAAACTGATATTGCACAACCGATATTGAAAAACCGATATTGAATCCGATATTAGAACCGATATTGAAAAACCGATATTGAAAAACCTATATCGAAAAACTGATATTACAAAACCGATATTGAAAAACCGATATTTAATCCGATATTAGAACCGATATCGAAAAACTGATATTGCAAAACCGATATTGAAAAACCGATATTGAATCCGATATTAGAACCGATATTCAAAAACCGATAATGAATCCGATATTAGAACCGATATTCAAAAACCGATATTGAAAAACCTATATCGAAAAACTGATATTGCAAAACCGATATTGAAAAACCGATATTTAATCCGATATTAGAACCGATATTCAAAAACCGATATTGAAAACCAAAAATTGAAAAACTGATATTGAAAAACCGATATTGAAAAACCGATATTGCAAAACCTATATCGAAAAACCGATATTGCAAAACCGGTATTGAAAAACCGATATTGAATCCGATATTAGAACCGATATTGAAAAACCGATATTGAATCCGATATTAGAACCGATATTGAATCCGATATTAGAACCGATATTCAAAAACCGATGTTGAATCCGATATTAGAACCGATATTCAAAAACCTATATTGAATCCGATATTAGAACCGATATTCAAAAACCGATATTGAAAAACAAATATT
The DNA here is from genome assembly GCF_050908995.1 of Andrena cerasifolii. NCBI lineage: Eukaryota > Metazoa > Arthropoda > Insecta > Hymenoptera > Andrenidae > Andrena > Andrena cerasifolii. Next base: position 27,859 of record NW_027485237.1, on the reverse strand, counting down.
GAAAAACCGATATTGAAAAACAAATATTGAAAAACCTATATTGAATCCGATATTAGAACCGATATTCAAAAACCGATATTGAAAAACAAATATTGAAAAACCGATATTTAATCCGATATTAGAACCGATATTCAAAAACCGATATTGAAAACCAAAAATTTGAAAAACTGATATTGAAAAACCGATATTGAAAAACCGATATTGCAAAACCTATATCGAAAAACCGATATTGCAAAACCGATATTGAAAAACCGATATTGAATCCGATATTAGAACCGATATTGAAAAACCGATATTGAATCCGATATTAGAACCGATATTCAAAAACCGATATTGAATCCGATATTAGAACCGATATTCAAAAACCGTTATTGAAAAACAAATATTGAAAAACCGATATTGAAAAACAAATATTGAAAAACCGATATTGAAAAACCGATATTGAAAAACAAATATTGAAAAACTGATATCGAAAATCTGATATTGAAAAACCGATATTGAAAAACCGATATTGAAAAACAAATATTGAAAAACCGATATTGAAAAACCGATATTGAAAAACAAATATTGAAAAACCGATATTGAAAAACCGATATTGAATCCGATATTAGAACCGATATTCTAAAACCGATATTGAATCCGATATTAGAACCGATATTGAATCCGATATTAGAACCGATATTGAAAAACCGATATTGAATCCGATATTAGAACCGATATTGAAAAACCGATATTGAATCCGATATTAGAACCGATGTTGAAAAACCGATATTGAAAAACAAATATTGAAAAACTGATATCGAAAAACCGATATTGAAAAACCGATATTGAAAAACCAATATTGAAAAACTTACATCGAAAAACTGATATTGCAAAACCGATGTTGAAAAACTGATATTTAAAAACCGATATTGAAAAACAAATATTGAAAAACCGATATTTAATCCGATATTAGAACCGATATTCAAAAACCGATATTGAAAACCAAATATTGAAAAACTGATATTGAAAAACCGATATTGAAAAACCGATATTGCAAAACCTATATCGAAAAACTGATATTGCAAAACCGATATTGAAAAACCGATATTGAATCCGATATTAGAACCGATATTGAGAAACCGATATTGAATCCGATATTAGAACCGATATTCAAAAACCGATATTGAATCCGATATTAGAACCGATATTGAATCCGATATTAGAACCGATATTCAAAAACCGATATTGAATCCGATAATAGAACCGATATTCAAAAACCGATATTGAAAACCAAATATTCAAAAACTGATATTGCACAACCGATATTGAAAAACCGATATTGAATCCGATATTAGAACCGATATTGAAAAACCGATATTGAAAAACCTATATCGAAAAACTGATATTGCAAAACCGATATTGAAAAACCGATATTTAATCCGATATTAGAACCGATATTCAAAAACCGATATTGAAAACCAAAAATTGAAAAACTGATATTGAAAAACCGATATTGAAAAACCGATATTGCAAAACCTATATCGAAAAACCGATATTGCAAAACCGATATTGAAAAACCGATATTGAATCCGATATTAGAACCGATATTGAAAAACCGATATTGAATCCGATATTAGAACCGATATTCAAAAACCGATATTGAATCCGATATTAGAACCGATATTGAATCCGATAATAGAACCGATATTCAAAAACCGATATTGAAAACCAAATATTCAAAAACTGATATTGCACAACCGATATTGAAAAACCGATATTGAATCCGATATTAGAACCGATATAGAAAAACCGATATTGAAAAACCTATATCGAAAAACTGATATTACAAAACCGATATTGAAAAACCGATATTTAATCCGATATTAGAACCGATATCGAAAAACTGATATTGCAAAACCGATATTGAAAAACCGATATTGAATCCGATATTAGAACCGATATTCAAAAACCGATAATGAATCCGATATTAGAACCGATATTCAAAAACCGATATTGAAAAACCTATATCGAAAAACTGATATTGCAAAACCGATATTGAAAAACCGATATTTAATCCGATATTAGAACCGATATCGAAAAACTGATATTGCAAAACCGATATTCAAAAACCGATATTGAATCCGATATTAGAACCGATATTCAAAAACCGATATTGAAAACCAAATATTCAAAAACTGATATTGCACAACCGATATTGAAAAACCGATATTGAATCCGATATTAGAACCGATATTGAAAAACCGATATTGAAAAACCTATATCGAAAAACTGATATTACAAAACCGATATTGAAAAACCGATATTTAATCCGATATTAGAACCGATATCGAAAAACTGATATTGCAAAACCGATGTTGAAAAACCGATATTGAATCCGATATTAGAACCGATATTCAAAAACCGATAATGAATCCGATATTAGAACCGATATTCAAAAACCGATATTGAAAAACCTATATCGAAAAACTGATATTGCAAAACCGATATTGAAAAACCGATATTTAATCCGATATTAGAACCGATATTCAAAAACCGATATTGAAAACCAAAAATTGAAAAACTGATATTGAAAAACCGATATTGAAAAACCGATATTGCAAAACCTATATCGAAAAACCGATATTGCAAAACCGATATTGAAAAACCGATATTGAATCCGATATTAGAACCGATATTGAAAAACCGATATTGAATCCGATATTAGAACCGATATTCAAAAACCGATATTGAATCCGATATTAGAACCGATATTGAATCCGATATTAGAACCGATATTCAAAAACCGATGTTGAATCCGATATTAGAACCGATATTGAAAAACCGATATTGAAAACCAAATATTGAAAAACTGATATTGAAAAACCGATATTGAAAAACCGATATTTAATCCGATATTAGAACCGATATTCAAAAACCGATATTGAAAACCAAAAATTGAAAAACTGATATTGAAAAACCTATATCGAAAAACCGATATTGCAAAACCGATATTGAAAAACCGATATTGAATCCGATATTAGAACCGATATTGAAAAACCGATATTGAATCCGATATTAGAACCGATATTCAAAAACCGATATTGAATCCGATATTAGAACCGATATTCAAAAACCGTTATTGAAAAACAAATATTGAAAAACCGATATTGAAAAACAAATATTGAAAAACCGATATTGAAAAACCGATATTGAAAAACAAATATTGAAAAACTGATATCGAAAATCTGATATTGAAAAACCGATATTGAAAAACCGATATTGAAGAACAAATATTGAAAAACCGATATTGAAAAACCGATATTGAAAAACAAATATTGAAAAACCGATATTGAAAAACCGATATTGAATCCGATATTAGAACCGATATTCTAAAACCGATATTGAATCCGATATTAGAACCGATATTGAATCCGATATTAGAACCGATATTGAAAAACCGATATTGAATCCGATATTAGAACCGATATTGAAAAACCGATATTGAATCCGATATTAGAACCGATGTTGAAAAACCGATATTGAAAAACAAATATTGAAAAACTGATATCGAAAAACCGATATTGAAAAACCGATATTGAAAAACCAATATTGAAAAACTTACATCGAAAAACTGATATTGCAAAACCGATGTTGAAAAACTGATATTTAAAAACCGATATTGAAAAACAAATATTGAAAAACCGATATTTAATCCGATATTAGAACCGATATTCAAAAACCGATATTGAAAACCAAATATTGAAAAACTGATATTGAAAAACTGATATTGAAAAACCGATATTGAAAAACCGATATTGAAAAACCGATATTGCAAAACCTATATCGAAAAACTGATATTGCAAAACCGATATTGAAAAACCGATATTTAATCCGATATTAGAACCGATATCGAAAAACTGATATTGCAAAACCGATATTCAAAAACCGATATTGAATCTGATATTAGAACCGATATTGAAAAACCGATATTGAAAACCAAATATTCAAAAACTGATATTGCACAACCGATATTGAAAAACCGATATTGAATCCGATATTAGAACCGATATTGAAAAACCGATATTGAAAAACCTATATCGAAAAACTGATATTACAAAACCGATATTGAAAAACCGATATTTAATCCGATATTAGAACCGATATCGAAAAACTGATATTGCAAAACCGATATTGAAAAACCGATATTGAATCCGATATTAGAACCGATATTCAAAAACCGATAATGAATCCGATATTAGAACCGATATTCAAAAACCGATATTGAAAAACCTATATCGAAAAACTGATATTGAAAAACCGATATTGAAAAACCGATATTGCAAAACCTATATCGAAAAACCGATATTGCAAAACCGATATTGAATCCGATATTAGAACCGATATTGAAAAACCGATATTGAATCCGATATTAGAACCGATATTCAAAAACCGATATTGAATCCGATATTAGAACCGATATCGAAAAACTGATATTGCAAAACCGATGTTGAAAAACCGATATTGAATCCGATATTAGAACCGATATTCAAAAACCGATGTTGAATCCGATATTAGAACCGATATTGAAAAACCGATATTGAAAACCAAATATTGAAAAACTGATATTGAAAAACCGATATTGAAAAACCGATATTTAATCCGATATTAGAACCGATATTCAAAAACCGATATTGAAAACCAAAAATTGAAAACTGATATTGAAAAACCTATATCGAAAAACCGATATTGCAAAACCGATATTGAAAAACCGATATTGAATCCGATATTAGAACCGATATTGAAAAACCGATATTGAATCCGATATTAGAACCGATATTCAAAAACCGATATTGAATCCGATATTAGAACCGATATTCAAAAACCGTTATTGAAAAACAAATATTGAAAAACCGATATTGAAAAACAAATATTGAAAAACCGATATTGAAAAACCGATATTGAAAAACAAATATTGAAAAACTGATATCGAAAATCTGATATTGAAAAACCGATATTGAAAAACCGATATTGAAGAACAAATATTGAAAAACCGATATTGAAAAACCGATATTGAAAAACAAATATTGAAAAACCGATATTGAAAAACCGATATTGAATCCGATATTAGAACCGATATTCTAAAACCGATATTGAATCCGATATTAGAACCGATATTGAATCCGATATTAGAACCGATATTGAAAAACCGATATTGAATCCGATATTAGAACCGATATTGAAAAACCGATATTGAATCCGATATTAGAACCGATGTTGAAAAACCGATATTGAAAAACAAATATTGAAAAACTGATATCGAAAAACCGATATTGAAAAACCGATATTGAAAAACCAATATTGAAAAACTTACATCGAAAAACTGATATTGCAAAACCGATGTTGAAAAACTGATATTTAAAAACCGATATTGAAAAACAAATATTGAAAAACCGATATTTAATCCGATATTAGAACCGATATTCAAAAACCGATATTGAAAACCAAATATTGAAAAACTGATATTGAAAAACTGATATTGAAAAACCGATATTGAAAACCGATATTGAAAAACCGATATTGCAAAACCTATATCGAAAAACTGATATTGCAAAACCGATATTGAAAAACCGATATTTAATCCGATATTAGAACCGATATCGAAAAACTGATATTGCAAAACCGATATTCAAAAACCGATATTGAATCCGATATTAGAACCGATATTCAAAAACCGATATTGAAAACCAAATATTCAAAAACTGATATTGCACAACCGATATTGAAAAACCGATATTGAATCCGATATTAGAACCGATATTGAAAAACCGATATTGAAAAACCTATATCGAAAAACTGATATTACAAAACCGATATTGAAAAACCGATATTTAATCCGATATTAGAACCGATATCGAAAAACTGATATTGCAAAACCGATGTTGAAAAACCGATATTGAATCCGATATTAGAACCGATATTCAAAAACCGATAATGAATCCGATATTAGAACCGATATTCAAAAACCGATATTGAAAAACCTATATCGAAAAACTGATATTGCAAAACCGATATTGAAAAACCGATATTTAATCCGATATTAGAACCGATATTCAAAAACCGATATTGAAAACCAAAAATTGAAAAACTGATATTGAAAAACCGATATTGAAAAACCGATATTGCAAAACCTATATCGAAAAACCGATATTGCAAAACCGATATTGAAAAACCGATATTGAATCCGATATTAGAACCGATATTGAAAAACCGATATTGAATCCGATATTAGAACCGATATTCAAAAACCGATATTGAATCCGATATTAGAACCGATATTGAATCCGATATTAGAACCGATATTCAAAAACCGATGTTGAATCCGATATTAGAACCGATATTGAAAAACCGATATTGAAAACCAAATATTGAAAAACTGATATTGAAAAACCGATATTGAAAAACCGATATTTAATCCGATATTAGAACCGATATTCAAAAACCGATATTGAAAACCAAAAATTGAAAAACTGATATTGAAAAACCTATATCGAAAAACCGATATTGCAAAACCGATATTGAAAAACCGATATTGAATCCGATATTAGAACCGATATTGAAAAACCGATATTGAATCCGATATTAGAACCGATATTCAAAAACCGATATTGAATCCGATATTAGAACCGATATTCAAAAACCGTTATTGAAAAACAAATATTGAAAAACCGATATTGAAAAACAAATATTGAAAAACCGATATTGAAAAACCGATATTGAAAAACAAATATTGAAAAACTGATATCGAAAATCTGATATTGAAAAACCGATATTGAAAAACCGATATTGAAGAACAAATATTGAAAAACCGATATTGAAAAACCGATATTGAAAAACAAATATTGAAAAACCGATATTGAAAAACCGATATTGAATCCGATATTAGAACCGATATTCTAAAACCGATATTGAATCCGATATTAGAACCGATATTGAATCCGATATTAGAACCGATATTGAAAAACCGATATTGAATCCGATATTAGAACCGATATTGAAAAACCGATATTGAATCCGATATTAGAACCGATGTTGAAAAACCGATATTGAAAAACAAATATTGAAAAACTGATATCGAAAAACCGATATTGAAAAACCGATATTGAAAAACCAATATTGAAAAACTTACATCGAAAAACTGATATTGCAAAACCGATGTTGAAAAACTGATATTTAAAAACCGATATTGAAAAACAAATATTGAAAAACCGATATTTAATCCGATATTAGAACCGATATTCAAAAACCGATATTGAAAACCAAATATTGAAAAACTGATATTGAAAAACTGATATTGAAAAACCGATATTGAAAAACCGATATTGAAAAACCGATATTGCAAAACCTATATCGAAAAACTGATATTGCAAAACCGATATTGAAAAACCGATATTTAATCCGATATTAGAACCGATATCGAAAAACTGATATTGCAAAACCGATATTCAAAAACCGATATTGAATCTGATATTAGAACCGATATTCAAAAACCGATATTGAAAACCAAATATTCAAAAACTGATATTGCACAACCGATATTGAAAAACCGATATTGAATCCGATATTAGAACCGATATTGAAAAACCGATATTGAAAAACCTATATCGAAAAACTGATATTACAAAACCGATATTGAAAAACCGATATTTAATCCGATATTAGAACCGATATCGAAAAACTGATATTGCAAAACCGATATTGAAAAACCGATATTGAATCCGATATTAGAACCGATATTCAAAAACCGATAATGAATCCGATATTAGAACCGATATTCAAAAACCGATATTGAAAAACCTATATCGAAAAACTGATATTGAAAAACCGATATTGAAAAACCGATATTGCAAAACCTATATCGAAAAACCGATATTGCAAAACCGATATTGAATCCGATATTAGAACCGATATTGAAAAACCGATATTGAATCCGATATTAGAACCGATATTCAAAAACCGATATTGAATCCGATATTAGAACCGATATCGAAAAACTGATATTGCAAAACCGATGTTGAAAAACCGATATTGAATCCGATATTAGAACCGATATTCAAAAACCGATAATGAAAACCAAAAATTGAAAAACTGATATTGAAAAACCGATATTGAAAAACCGATATTGCAAAACCTATATCGAAAAACCGATATTGCAAAACCGATATTGAAAAACCGATATTGAATCCGATATTAGAACCGATATTGAAAAACCGATATTGAATCCGATATTAGAACCGATATTCAAAAACCGATATTGAATCCGATATTAGAACCGATATTGAATCCGATATTAGAACCGATATTCAAAAACCGATGTTGAATCCGATATTAGAACCGATATTGAAAAACCGATATTGAAAACCAAATATTGAAAAACTGATATTGAAAAACCGATATTGAAAAACCGATATTTAATCCGATATTAGAACCGATATTCAAAAACCGATATTGAAAACCAAAAATTGAAAAACTGATATTGAAAAACCTATATCGAAAAACCGATATTGCAAAACCGATATTGAAAAACCGATATTGAATCCGATATTAGAACCGATATTGAAAAACCGATATTGAATCCGATATTAGAACCGATATTCAAAAACCGATATTGAATCCGATATTAGAACCGATATTCAAAAACCGTTATTGAAAAACAAATATTGAAAAACCGATATTGAAAAACAAATATTGAAAAACCGATATTGAAAAACCGATATTGAAAAACAAATATTGAAAAACTGATATCGAAAATCTGATATTGAAAAACCGATATTGAAAAACCGATATTGAAGAACAAATATTGAAAAACCGATATTGAAAAACCGATATTGAAAAACAAATATTGAAAAACCGATATTGAAAAACCGATATTGAATCCGATATTAGAACCGATATTCTAAAACCGATATTGAATCCGATATTAGAACCGATATTGAATCCGATATTAGAACCGATATTGAAAAACCGATATTGAATCCGATATTAGAACCGATATTGAAAAACCGATATTGAATCCGATATTAGAACCGATGTTGAAAAACCGATATTGAAAAACAAATATTGAAAAACTGATATCGAAAAACCGATATTGAAAAACCGATATTGAAAAACCAATATTGAAAAACTTACATCGAAAAACTGATATTGCAAAACCGATGTTGAAAAACTGATATTTAAAAACCGATATTGAAAAACAAATATTGAAAAACCGATATTTAATCCGATATTAGAACCGATATTCAAAAACCGATATTGAAAACCAAATATTGAAAAACTGATATTGAAAAACTGATATTGAAAAACCGATATTGAAAAACCGATATTGAAAAACCGATATTGCAAAACCTATATCGAAAAACTGATATTGCAAAACCGATATTGAAAAACCGATATTTAATCCGATATTAGAACCGATATCGAAAAACTGATATTGCAAAACCGATATTCAAAAACCGATATTGAATCCGATATTAGAACCGATATTCAAAAACCGATATTGAAAACCAAATATTCAAAAACTGATATTGCACAACCGATATTGAAAAACCGATATTGAATCCGATATTAGAACCGATATTGAAAAACCGATATTGAAAAACCTATATCGAAAAACTGATATTACAAAACCGATATTGAAAAACCGATATTTAATCCGATATTAGAACCGATATCGAAAAACTGATATTGCAAAACCGATATTGAAAAACCGATATTGAATCCGATATTAGAACCGATATTCAAAAACCGATAATGAATCCGATATTAGAACCGATATTCAAAAACCGATATTGAAAAACCTATATCGAAAAACTGATATTGAAAAACCGATATTGAAAAACCGATATTGCAAAACCTATATCGAAAAACCGATATTGCAAAACCGATATTGAATCCGATATTAGAACCGATATTGAAAAACCGATATTGAATCCGATATTAGAACCGATATTCAAAAACCGATATTGAATCCGATATTAGAACCGATATCGAAAAACTGATATTGCAAAACCGATGTTGAAAAACCGATATTGAATCCGATATTAGAACCGATATTCAAAAACCGATAATGAATCCGATATTAGAACCGATATTCAAAAACCGATATTGAAAAACCTATATCGAAAAACTGATATTGCAAAACCGATATTGAAAAACCGATATTTAATCCGATATTAGAACCGATATTCAAAAACCGATATTGAAAACCAAAAATTGAAAAACTGATATTGAAAAACCGATATTGAAAAACCGATATTGCAAAACCTATATCGAAAAACCGATATTGCAAAACCGATATTGAAAAACCGATATTGAATCCGATATTAGAACCGATATTGAAAAACCGATATTGAATCCGATATTAGAACCGATATTCAAAAACCGATATTGAATCCGATATTAGAACCGATATTGAATCCGATATTAGAACCGATATTCAAAAACCGATGTTGAATCCGATATTAGAACCGATATTGAAAAACCGATATTGAAAACCAAATATTGAAAAACTGATATTGAAAAACCGATATTGAAAAACCGATATTTAATCCGATATTAGAACCGATATTCAAAAACCGATATTGAAAACCAAAAATTTGAAAAACTGATATTGAAAAACCGATATTGAAAAACCGATATTGCAAAACCTATATCGAAAAACCGATATTGCAAAACCGATATTGAAAAACCGATATTGAATCCGATATTAGAACCGATATTGAAAAACCGATATTGAATCCGATATTAGAACCGATATTCAAAAACCGATATTGAATCCGATATTAGAACCGATATTCAAAAACCGTTATTGAAAAACAAATATTGAAAAACCGATATTGAAAAACAAATATTGAAAAACCGATATTGAAAAACCGATATTGAAAAACAAATATTGAAAAACTGATATCGAAAATCTGATATTGAAAAACCGATATTGAAAAACCGATATTGAAAAACAAATATTGAAAAACCGATATTGAAAAACCGATATTGAAAAACAAATATTGAAAAACCGATATTGAAAAACCGATATTGAATCCGATATTAGAACCGATATTCTAAAACCGATATTGAATCCGATATTAGAACCGATATTGAATCCGATATTAGAACCGATATTGAAAAACCGATATTGAATCCGATATTAGAACCGATATTGAAAAACCGATATTGAATCCGATATTAGAACCGATGTTGAAAAACCGATATTGAAAAACAAATATTGAAAAACTGATATCGAAAAACCGATATTGAAAAACCGATATTGAAAAACCAATATTGAAAAACTTACATCGAAAAACTGATATTGCAAAACCGATGTTGAAAAACTGATATTTAAAAACCGATATTGAAAAACAAATATTGAAAAACCGATATTTAATCCGATATTAGAACCGATATTCAAAAACCGATATTGAAAACCAAATATTGAAAAACTGATATTGAAAAACCGATATTGAAAAACCGATATTGCAAAACCTATATCGAAAAACTGATATTGCAAAACCGATATTGAAAAACCGATATTGAATCCGATATTAGAACCGATATTGAGAAACCGATATTGAATCCGATATTAGAACCGATATTCAAAAACCGATATTGAATCCGATATTAGAACCGATATTGAATCCGATATTAGAACCGATATTCAAAAACCGATATTGAATCCGATAATAGAACCGATATTCAAAAACCGATATTGAAAACCAAATATTCAAAAACTGATATTGCACAACCGATATTGAAAAACCGATATTGAATCCGATATTAGAACCGATATTGAAAAACCGATATTGAAAAACCTATATCGAAAAACTGATATTGCAAAACCGATATTGAAAAACCGATATTTAATCCGATATTAGAACCGATATTCAAAAACCGATATTGAAAACCAAAAATTGAAAAACTGATATTGAAAAACCGATATTGAAAAACCGATATTGCAAAACCTATATCGAAAAACCGATATTGCAAAACCGATATTGAAAAACCGATATTGAATCCGATATTAGAACCGATATTGAAAAACCGATATTGAATCCGATATTAGAACCGATATTCAAAAACCGATATTGAATCCGATATTAGAACCGATATTGAATCCGATAATAGAACCGATATTCAAAAACCGATATTGAAAACCAAATATTCAAAAACTGATATTGCACAACCGATATTGAAAAACCGATATTGAATCCGATATTAGAACCGATATTGAAAAACCGATATTGAAAAACCTATATCGAAAAACTGATATTACAAAACCGATATTGAAAAACCGATATTTAATCCGATATTAGAACCGATATCGAAAAACTGATATTGCAAAACCGATATTGAAAAACCGATATTGAATCCGATATTAGAACCGATATTCAAAAACCGATAATGAATCCGATATTAGAACCGATATTCAAAAACCGATATTGAAAAACCTATATCGAAAAACTGATATTGCAAAACCGATATTGAAAAACCGATATTTAATCCGATATTAGAACCGATATCGAAAAACTGATATTGCAAAACCGATATTCAAAAACCGATATTGAATCCGATATTAGAACCGATATTCAAAAACCGATATTGAAAACCAAATATTCAAAAACTGATATTGCACAACCGATATTGAAAAACCGATATTGAATCCGATATTAGAACCGATATTGAAAAACCGATATTGAAAAACCTATATCGAAAAACTGATATTACAAAACCGATATTGAAAAACCGATATTTAATCCGATATTAGAACCGATATCGAAAAACTGATATTGCAAAACCGATGTTGAAAAACCGATATTGAATCCGATATTAGAACCGATATTCAAAAACCGATAATGAATCCGATATTAGAACCGATATTCAAAAACCGATATTGAAAAACCTATATCGAAAAACTGATATTGCAAAACCGATATTGAAAAACCGATATTTAATCCGATATTAGAACCGATATTCAAAAACCGATATTGAAAACCAAAAATTGAAAAACTGATATTGAAAAACCGATATTGAAAAACCGATATTGCAAAACCTATATCGAAAAACCGATATTGCAAAACCGATATTGAAAAACCGATATTGAATCCGATATTAGAACCGATATTGAAAAACCGATATTGAATCCGATATTAGAACCGATATTCAAAAACCGATATTGAATCCGATATTAGAACCGATATTGAATCCGATATTAGAACCGATATTCAAAAACCGATGTTGAATCCGATATTAGAACCGATATTGAAAAACCGATATTGAAAACCAAATATTGAAAAACTGATATTGAAAAACCGATATTGAAAAACCGATATTTAATCCGATATTAGAACCGATATTCAAAAACCGATATTGAAAACCAAAAATTGAAAAACTGATATTGAAAAACCGATATTGAAAAACCGATATTGCAAAACCTATATCGAAAAACCGATATTGCAAAACCGATATTGAAAAACCGATATTGAATCCGATATTAGAACCGATATTGAAAAACCGATATTGAATCCGATATTAGAACCGATATTCAAAAACCGATATTGAATCCGATATTAGAACCGATATTCAAAAACCGTTATTGAAAAACAAATATTGAAAAACCGATATTGAAAAACAAATATTGAAAAACCGATATTGAAAAACCGATATTGAAAAACAAATATTGAAAAACTGATATCGAAAATCTGATATTGAAAAACCGATATTGAAAAACCGATATTGAAGAACAAATATTGAAAAACCGATATTGAAAAACCGATATTGAAAAACAAATATTGAAAAACCGATATTGAAAAACCGATATTGAATCCGATATTAGAACCGATATTCTAAAAACCGATATTGAATCCGATATTAGAACCGATATTGAATCCGATATTAGAACCGATATTGAAAAACCGATATTGAATCCGATATTAGAACCGATATTGAAAAACCGATATTGAATCCGATATTAGAACCGATGTTGAAAAACCGATATTGAAAAACAAATATTGAAAAACTGATATCGAAAAACCGATATTGAAAAACCGATATTGAAAAACCAATATTGAAAAACTTACATCGAAAAACTGATATTGCAAAACCGATGTTGAAAAACTGATATTTAAAAACCGATATTGAAAAACAAATATTGAAAAACCGATATTTAATCCGATATTAGAACCGATATTCAAAAACCGATATTGAAAACCAAATATTGAAAAACTGATATTGAAAAACTGATATTGAAAAACCGATATTGAAAAACCGATATTGAAAAACCGATATTGCAAAACCTATATCGAAAAACTGATATTGCAAAACCGATATTGAAAAACCGATATTTAATCCGATATTAGAACCGATATCGAAAAACTGATATTGCAAAACCGATATTCAAAAACCGATATTGAATCCGATATTAGAACCGATATTCAAAAACCGATATTGAAAACCAAATATTCAAAAACTGATATTGCACAACCGATATTGAAAAACCGATATTGAATCCGATATTAGAACCGATATTGAAAAACCGATATTGAAAAACCTATATCGAAAAACTGATATTACAAAACCGATATTGAAAAACCGATATTTAATCCGATATTAGAACCGATATCGAAAAACTGATATTGCAAAACCGATATTGAAAAACCGATATTGAATCCGATATTAGAACCGATATTCAAAAACCGATGATGAATCCGATATTAGAACCGATATTCAAAAACCGATATTGAAAAACCTATATCGAAAAACTGATATTGCAAAACCGATATTGAAAAACCGATATTTAATCCGATATTAGAACCGATATTCCAAAACCGATATTGAAAACCAAAAATTGAAAAACTGATATTGAAAAACCGATATTGAAAAACCGATATTGCAAAACCTATATCGAAAAACCGATATTGCAAAACCGATATTGAATCCGATATTAGAACCGATATTGAAAAACCGATATTGAATCCGATATTAGAACCGATATTCAAAAACCGATATTGAATCCGATATTAGAACCGATATTGAATCCGATATTAGAACCGATATTCAAAAACCGATGTTGAATCCGATATTAGAACCGATATTGAAAAACCGATATTGAAAACCAAATATTGAAAAACTGATATTGAAAAACCGATATTGAAAAACCGATATTGCAAAACCTATATCGAAAAACTGATATTGCAAAACCGATATTGAATCCGATATTAGAACCGATATTGAAAAACCGATATTGAATCCGATATTAGAACCGATATTCAAAAACCTATATTGAATCCGATATTAGAACCGATATTCAAAAACCGATATTGAAAAACAAATATTGAAAAACCGATATTGAAAAACAAATATTGAAAAACCGATATTTAATCCGATATTAGAACCGATATTCAAAAACCGATATTGAAAACCAAAAATTTGAAAAACTGATATTGAAAAACCGATATTGAAAAACCGATATTGCAAAACCTATATCGAAAAACCGATATTGCAAAACCGATATTGAAAAACCGATATTGAATCCGATATTAGAACCGATATTGAAAAACCGATATTGAATCCGATATTAGAACCGATATTCAAAAACCGATATTGAATCCGATATTAGAACCGATATTCAAAACCGTTATTGAAAAACAAATATTGAAAAACCGATATTGAAAAACAAATATTGAAAAACCGATATTGAAAAACCGATATTGAAAAACAAATATTGAAAAACTGATATCGAAAAACCGATATTGAATCCGATATTAGAACCGATATTCTAAAACCGATATTGAATCCGATATTAGAACCGATATTGAATCCGATATTAGAACCGATATTGAAAAACCGATATTGAATCCGATATTAGAACCGATATTGAAAAACCGATATTGAATCCGATATTAGAACCGATATTCAAAAACCGTTATTGAAAAACAAATATTGAAAAACCGATATTGAAAAACAAATATTGAAAAACCGATATTGAAAAACCGATATTGAAAAACAAATATTGAAAAACTGATATCGAAAATCTGATATTGAAAAACCGATATTGAAAAACCGATATTGAAAAACAAATATTGAAAAACCGATATTGAAAAACCGATATTGAAAAACAAATATTGAAAAACCGATATTGAAAAACCGATATTGAATCCGATATTAGAACCGATATTCTAAAACCGATATTGAAAACCAAAAATTGAAAAACCGATATTGAAAAACAAATATTGAAAAACCGATATTTAATCCGATATTAGAACCGATATTCAAAAACCGATATTGAAAACCAAAAATTTGAAAAACTGATATTGAAAAACCGATATTGAAAAACCGATATTGCAAAACCTATATCGAAAAACCGATATTGCAAAACCGATATTGAAAAACCGATATTGAATCCGATATTAGAACCGATATTCAAAAACCGATATTGAATCCGATATTAGAACCGATATTCAAAAACCGTTATTGAAAAACAAATATTGAAAAACCGATATTGAAAAACAAATATTGAAAAACCGATATTGAAAAACCGATATTGAAAAACAAATATTGAAAAACTGATATCGAAAATCTGATATTGAAAAACCGATATTGAAAAACCGATATTGAAAAACAAATATTGAAAAACCGATATTGAAAAACCGATATTGAAAAACAAATATTGAAAAACCGATATTGAAAAACCGATATTGAATCCGATATTAGAACCGATATTCTAAAACCGATATTGAATCCGATATTAGAACCGATATTGAATCCGATATTAGAACCGATATTGAAAAACCGATATTGAATCCGATATTAGAACCGATATTGAAAAACCGATATTGAATCCGATATTAGAACCGATGTTGAAAAACCGATATTGAAAAACAAATATTGAAAAACTGATATCGAAAAACCGATATTGAAAAACCGATATTGAAAAACCAATATTGAAAAACTTACATCGAAAAACTGATATTGCAAAACCGATGTTGAAAAACTGATATTTAAAAACCGATATTGAAAAACAAATATTGAAAAACCGATATTTAATCCGATATTAGAACCGATATTCAAAAACCGATATTGAAAACCAAATATTGAAAAACTGATATTGAAAAACCGATATTGAAAAACCGATATTGCAAAACCTATATCGAAAAACTGATATTGCAAAACCGATATTGAAAAACCGATATTGAATCCGATATTAGAACCGATATTGAGAAACCGATATTGAATCCGATATTAGAACCGATATTCAAAAACCGATATTGAATCCGATATTAGAACCGATATTGAATCCGATATTAGAACCGATATTCAAAAACCGATATTGAATCCGATAATAGAACCGATATTCAAAAACCGATATTGAAAACCAAATATTCAAAAACTGATATTGCACAACCGATATTGAAAAACCGATATTGAATCCGATATTAGAACCGATATTGAAAAACCGATATTGAAAAACCTATATCGAAAAACTGATATTGCAAAACCGATATTGAAAAACCGATATTTAATCCGATATTAGAACCGATATTCAAAAACCGATATTGAAAACCAAAAATTGAAAAACTGATATTGAAAAACCGATATTGAAAAACCGATATTGCAAAACCTATATCGAAAAACCGATATTGCAAAACCGATATTGAAAAACCGATATTGAATCCGATATTAGAACCGATATTGAAAAACCGATATTGAATCCGATATTAGAACCGATATTCAAAAACCGATATTGAATCCGATATTAGAACCGATATTGAATCCGATAATAGAACCGATATTCAAAAACCGATATTGAAAACCAAATATTCAAAAACTGATATTGCACAACCGATATTGAAAAACCGATATTGAATCCGATATTAGAACCGATATTGAAAAACCGATATTGAAAAACCTATATCGAAAAACTGATATTACAAAACCGATATTGAAAAACCGATATTTAATCCGATATTAGAACCGATATCGAAAAACTGATATTGCAAAACCGATATTGAAAAACCGATATTGAATCCGATATTAGAACCGATATTCAAAAACCGATAATGAATCCGATATTAGAACCGATATTCAAAAACCGATATTGAAAAACCTATATCGAAAAACTGATATTGCAAAACCGATATTGAAAAACCGATATTTAATCCGATATTAGAACCGATATCGAAAAACTGATATTGCAAAACCGATATTCAAAAACCGATATTGAATCCGATATTAGAACCGATATTCAAAAACCGATATTGAAAACCAAATATTCAAAAACTGATATTGCACAACCGATATTGAAAAACCGATATTGAATCCGATATTAGAACCGATATTGAAAAACCGATATTGAAAAACCTATATCGAAAAACTGATATTACAAAACCGATATTGAAAAACCGATATTTAATCCGATATTAGAACCGATATCGAAAAACTGATATTGCAAAACCGATGTTGAAAAACCGATATTGAATCCGATATTAGAACCGATATTCAAAAACCGATAATGAATCCGATATTAGAACCGATATTCAAAAACCGATATTGAAAAACCTATATCGAAAAACTGATATTGCAAAACCGATATTGAAAAACCGATATTTAATCCGATATTAGAACCGATATTCAAAAACCGATATTGAAAACCAAAAATTGAAAAACTGATATTGAAAAACCGATATTGAAAAACCGATATTGCAAAACCTATATCGAAAAACCGATATTGCAAAACCGATATTGAAAAACCGATATTGAATCCGATATTAGAACCGATATTGAAAAACCGATATTGAATCCGATATTAGAACCGATATTCAAAAACCGATATTGAATCCGATATTAGAACCGATATTGAATCCGATATTAGAACCGATATTCAAAAACCGATGTTGAATCCGATATTAGAACCGATATTGAAAAACCGATATTGAAAACCAAATATTGAAAAACTGATATTGAAAAACCGATATTGAAAAACCGATATTTAATCCGATATTAGAACCGATATTCAAAAACCGATATTGAAAACCAAAAATTGAAAAACTGATATTGAAAAACCGATATTGAAAAACCGATATTGCAAAACCTATATCGAAAAACCGATATTGCAAAACCGATATTGAAAAACCGATATTGAATCCGATATTAGAACCGATATTGAAAAACCGATATTGAATCCGATATTAGAACCGATATTCAAAAACCGATATTGAATCCGATATTAGAACCGATATTCAAAAACCGTTATTGAAAAACAAATATTGAAAAACCGATATTGAAAAACAAATATTGAAAAACCGATATTGAAAAACCGATATTGAAAAACAAATATTGAAAAACTGATATCGAAAATCTGATATTGAAAAACCGATATTGAAAAACCGATATTGAAGAACAAATATTGAAAAACCGATATTGAAAAACCGATATTGAAAAACAAATATTGAAAAACCGATATTGAAAAACCGATATTGAATCCGATATTAGAACCGATATTCTAAAACCGATATTGAATCCGATATTAGAACCGATATTGAATCCGATATTAGAACCGATATTGAAAAACCGATATTGAATCCGATATTAGAACCGATATTGAAAAACCGATATTGAATCCGATATTAGAACCGATGTTGAAAAACCGATATTGAAAAACAAATATTGAAAAACTGATATCGAAAAACCGATATTGAAAAACCGATATTGAAAAACCAATATTGAAAAACTTACATCGAAAAACTGATATTGCAAAACCGATGTTGAAAAACTGATATTTAAAAACCGATATTGAAAAACAAATATTGAAAAACCGATATTTAATCCGATATTAGAACCGATATTCAAAAACCGATATTGAAAACCAAATATTGAAAAACTGATATTGAAAAACTGATATTGAAAAACCGATATTGAAAAACCGATATTGAAAAACCGATATTGCAAAACCTATATCGAAAAACTGATATTGCAAAACCGATATTGAAAAACCGATATTTAATCCGATATTAGAACCGATATCGAAAAACTGATATTGCAAAACCGATATTCAAAAACCGATATTGAATCCGATATTAGAACCGATATTCAAAAACCGATATTGAAAACCAAATATTCAAAAACTGATATTGCACAACCGATATTGAAAAACCGATATTGAATCCGATATTAGAACCGATATTGAAAAACCGATATTGAAAAACCTATATCGAAAAACTGATATTACAAAACCGATATTGAAAAACCGATATTTAATCCGATATTAGAACCGATATCGAAAAACTGATATTGCAAAACCGATATTGAAAAACCGATATTGAATCCGATATTAGAACCGATATTCAAAAACCGATAATGAATCCGATATTAGAACCGATATTCAAAAACCGATATTGAAAAACCTATATCGAAAAACTGATATTGCAAAACCGATATTGAAAAACCGATATTTAATCCGATATTAGAACCGATATTCAAAAACCGATATTGAAAACCAAAAATTGAAAAACTGATATTGAAAAACCGATATTGAAAAACCGATATTGCAAAACCTATATCGAAAAACCGATATTGCAAAACCGATATTGAATCCGATATTAGAACCGATATTGAAAAACCGATATTGAATCCGATATTAGAACCGATATTCAAAAACCGATATTGAATCCGATATTAGAACCGATATTGAATCCGATATTAGAACCGATATTCAAAAACCGATGTTGAATCCGATATTAGAACCGATATTGAAAAACCGATATTGAAAACCAAATATTGAAAAACTGATATTGAAAAACCGATATTGAAAAACCGATATTGCAAAACCTATATCGAAAAACTGATATTGCAAAACCGATATTGAAAAACCGATATTGAATCCGATATTAGAACCGATATTGAAAAACCGATATTGAATCCGATATTAGAACCGATATTCAAAAACCTATATTGAATCCGATATTAGAACCGATATTCAAAAACCGATATTGAAAAACAAATATTGAAAAACCGATATTGAAAAACAAATATTGAAAAACCGATATTTAATCCGATATTAGAACCGATATTCAAAAACCGATATTGAAAACCAAAAATTTGAAAAACTGATATTGAAAAACCGATATTGAAAAACCGATATTGCAAAACCTATATCGAAAAACCGATATTGCAAAACCGATATTGAAAAACCGATATTGAATCCGATATTAGAACCGATATTGAAAAACCGATATTGAATCCGATATTAGAACCGATATTCAAAAACCGATATTGAATCCGATATTAGAACCGATATTCAAAAACCGTTATTGAAAAACAAATATTGAAAAACCGATATTGAAAAACAAATATTGAAAAACCGATATTGAAAAACCGATATTGAAAAACAAATATTGAAAAACTGATATCGAAAATCTGATATTGAAAAACCGATATTGAAAAACCGATATTGAAAAACAAATATTGAAAAACCGATATTGAAAAACCGATATTGAAAAACAAATATTGAAAAACCGATATTGAAAAACCGATATTGAATCCGATATTAGAACCGATATTCTAAAACCGATATTGAATCCGATATTAGAACCGATATTGAATCCGATATTAGAACCGATATTGAAAAACCGATATTGAATCCGATATTAGAACCGATATTGAAAAACCGATATTGAATCCGATATTAGAACCGATGTTGAAAAACCGATATTGAAAAACAAATATTGAAAAACTGATATCGAAAAACCGATATTGAAAAACCGATATTGAAAAACCAATATTGAAAAACTTACATCGAAAAACTGATATTGCAAAACCGATGTTGAAAAACTGATATTTAAAAACCGATATTGAAAAACAAATATTGAAAAACCGATATTTAATCCGATATTAGAACCGATATTCAAAAACCGATATTGAAAACCAAATATTGAAAAACTGATATTGAAAAACCGATATTGAAAAACCGATATTGCAAAACCTATATCGAAAAACTGATATTGCAAAACCGATATTGAAAAACCGATATTGAATCCGATATTAGAACCGATATTGAGAAACCGATATTGAATCCGATATTAGAACCGATATTCAAAAACCGATATTGAATCCGATATTAGAACCGATATTGAATCCGATATTAGAACCGATATTCAAAAACCGATATTGAATCCGATAATAGAACCGATATTCAAAAACCGATATTGAAAACCAAATATTCAAAAACTGATATTGCACAACCGATATTGAAAAACCGATATTGAATCCGATATTAGAACCGATATTGAAAAACCGATATTGAAAAACCTATATCGAAAAACTGATATTACAAAACCGATATTGAAAAACCGATATTTAATCCGATATTAGAACCGATATCGAAAAACTGATATTGCAAAACCGATATTGAAAAACCGATATTGAATCCGATATTAGAACCGATATTCAAAAACCGATAATGAATCCGATATTAGAACCGATATTCAAAAACCGATATTGAAAAACCTATATCGAAAAACTGATATTGCAAAACCGATATTGAAAAACCGATATTTAATCCGATATTAGAACCGATATTCAAAAACCGATATTGAAAACCAAAAATTTGAAAAACTGATATTGAAAAACCGATATTGAAAAACCGATATTGCAAAACCTATATCGAAAAACCGATATTGCAAAACCGATATTGAAAAACCGATATTGAATCCGATATTAGAACCGATATTGAAAAACCGATATTGAATCCGATATTAGAACCGATATTCAAAAACCGATATTGAATCCGATATTAGAACCGATATTCAAAAACCGTTATTGAAAAACAAATATTGAAAAACCGATATTGAAAAACAAATATTGAAAAACCGATATTGAAAAACCGATATTGAAAAACAAATATTGAAAAACTGATATCGAAAATCTGATATTGAAAAACCGATATTGAAAAACCGATATTGAAAAACAAATATTGAAAAACCGATATTGAAAAACCGATATTGAAAAACAAATATTGAAAAACCGATATTGAAAAACCGATATTGAATCCGATATTAGAACCGATATTCTAAAACCGATATTGAATCCGATATTAGAACCGATATTGAATCCGATATTAGAACCGATATTGAAAAACCGATATTGAATCCGATATTAGAACCGATATTGAAAAACCGATATTGAATCCGATATTAGAACCGATGTTGAAAAACCGATATTGAAAAACAAATATTGAAAAACTGATATCGAAAAACCGATATTGAAAAACCGATATTGAAAAACCAATATTGAAAAACTTACATCGAAAAACTGATATTGCAAAACCGATGTTGAAAAACTGATATTTAAAAACCGATATTGAAAAACAAATATTGAAAAACCGATATTTAATCCGATATTAGAACCGATATTCAAAAACCGATATTGAAAACCAAATATTGAAAAACTGATATTGAAAAACCGATATTGAAAAACCGATATTGCAAAACCTATATCGAAAAACTGATATTGCAAAACCGATATTGAAAAACCGATATTGAATCCGATATTAGAACCGATATTGAGAAACCGATATTGAATCCGATATTAGAACCGATATTCAAAAACCGATATTGAATCCGATATTAGAACCGATATTGAATCCGATATTAGAACCGATATTCAAAAACCGATATTGAATCCGATAATAGACCCGATATTCAAAAACCGATATTGAAAACCAAATATTCAAAAACTGATATTGCACAACCGATATTGAAAAACCGATATTGAAAAACCTATATCGAAAAACTGATATTACAAAACCGATATTGAAAAACCGATATTTAATCCGATATTAGAACCGATATCGAAAAACTGATATTGCAAAACCGATATTGAAAAACCGATATTGAATCCGATATTAGAACCGATATTCAAAAACCGATAATGAATCCGATATTAGAACCGATATTCAAAAACCGATATTGAAAAACCTATATCGAAAAACTGATATTGCAAAACCGATATTGAAAAACCGATATTTAATCCGATATTAGAACCGATATCGAAAAACTGATATTGCAAAACCGATATTCAAAAACCGATATTGAATCCGATATTAGAACCGATATTCAAAAACCGATATTGAAAACCAAATATTCAAAAACTGATATTGCACAACCGATATTGAAAAACCGATATTGAATCCGATATTAGAACCGATATTGAAAAACCGATATTGAAAAACCTATATCGAAAAACTGATATTACAAAACCGATATTGAAAAACCGATATTTAATCCGATATTAGAACCGATATCGAAAAACTGATATTGCAAAACCGATATTGAAAAACCGATATTGAATCCGATATTAGAACCGATATTCAAAAACCGATAATGAATCCGATATTAGAACCGATATTCAAAAACCGATATTGAAAAACCTATATCGAAAAACTGATATTGCAAAACCGATATTGAAAAACCGATATTTAATCCGATATTAGAACCGATATTCAAAAACCGATATTGAAAACCAAAAATTGAAAAACTGATATTGAAAAACCGATATTGAAAAACCGATATTGCAAAACCTATATCGAAAAACCGATATTGCAAAACCGATATTGAAAAACCGATATTGAATCCGATATTAGAACCGATATTGAAAAACCGATATTGAATCCGATATTAGAACCGATATTCAAAAACCGATATTGAATCCGATATTAGAACCGATATTGAATCCGATATTAGAACCGATATTCAAAAACCGATGTTGAATCCGATATTAGAACCGATATTGAAAAACCGATATTGAAAACCAAATATTGAAAAACTGATATTGAAAAACCGATATTGAAAAACCGATATTTAATCCGATATTAGAACCGATATTCAAAAACCGATATTGAAAACCAAAAATTGAAAAACTGATATTGAAAAACCGATATTGAAAAACCGATATTGCAAAACCTATATCGAAAAACCGATATTGCAAAACCGATATTGAAAAACCGATATTGAATCCGATATTAGAACCGATATTGAAAAACCGATATTGAATCCGATATTAGAACCGATATTCAAAAACCGATATTGAATCCGATATTAGAACCGATATTCAAAAACCGTTATTGAAAAACAAATATTGAAAAACCGATATTGAAAAACAAATATTGAAAAACCGATATTGAAGAACCGATATTGAAAAACAAATATTGAAAAACTGATATCGAAAATCTGATATTGAAAAACCGATATTGAAAAACCGATATTGAAGAACAAATATTGAAAAACCGATATTGAAAAACCGATATTGAAAAACAAATATTGAAAAACCGATATTGAAAAACCGATATTGAATCCGATATTAGAACCGATATTCTAAAACCGATATTGAATCCGATATTAGAACCGATATTGAATCCGATATTAGAACCGATATTGAAAAACCGATATTGAATCCGATATTAGAACCGATATTGAAAAACCGATATTGAATCCGATATTAGAACCGATGTTGAAAAACCGATATTGAAAAACAAATATTGAAAAACTGATATCGAAAAACCGATATTGAAAAACCGATATTGAAAAACCAATATTGAAAAACTTACATCGAAAAACTGATATTGCAAAACCGATGTTGAAAAACTGATATTTAAAAACCGATATTGAAAAACAAATATTGAAAAACCGATATTTAATCCGATATTAGAACCGATATTCAAAAACCGATATTGAAAACCAAATATTGAAAAACTGATATTGAAAAACCGATATTGAAAAACCGATATTGAAAAACCGATATTGCAAAACCTATATCGAAAAACTGATATTGCAAAACCGATATTGAAAAACCGATATTGAATCCGATATTAGAACCGATATTGAAAAACCGATATTGAATCCGATATTAGAACCGATATTCAAAAACCGATATTGAATCCGATATTAGAACCGATATTCAAAAACCGATATTGAAAAACAAATATTGAAAAACCGATATTGAAAAACAAATATTGAAAAACCGATATTGAAAAACAAATATTGAAAAACCGATATTGAAAAACAAATATTGAAAAACCGATATTGAAAAACAAATATTGAAAAACCGATATTGAAAAACAAATATTGAAAAACTGATATCGAAAATCTGATATTGAAAAACCGATATTGAAAAACCGATATTGAAAAACCGATATTGAAAAACCGATATTGAAAAACCGATATTGAATCCGATATTAGAACCGATATTGAAAAACCGATATTGAAAAACCTATATCGAAAAACTGATATTGCAAAACCGATATTGAAAAACCGATATTTAATCCGATATTAGAACCGATATCGAAAAACCGATATTGAAAACCAAATATTGAAAAACTGATATTGCAAAACCGATGTTGAAAAACTGATATTTAAAAACCGATATTGAAAAACCTATATCGAAAAACTGATATTGAAAAACCGATATTGAAAAACCGATATTGAAAAACAAATATTGAAAAACTGATATCGATAAACTGATATTGAAAAACCGATATTGAAAAACCGATATTGAAAAACCGATATTGAAAAACCGATATTGAAAAACCGATATTGAGAAACCGATATTGATAAACCTATACCGAAAAACTGATATTGCAAAACCGATATTGAAAAACCGATATTGAATCCGATATTAGAACCGATATTCAAAAACCGATATTGAATCCGATATTAGAACCGATATTGAATCCGATATTAGAACCGATATTCAAAAACCGATATTGAATCCGATATTAGAACCGATATTGAAAACCAATTATGGAAAAACTGATATTGCAAAACCGATATTGAAAAACCGATATTGAATCCGATATTAGAACCGATAATGAAAAACCGATATTGAAAAACAAATATTGAAAAACTGATATCGAAAAACTGATATTGAAAAACCGATATTGAAAAACCGATATTGAAAAACAAATATTGAAAAACTGATATCGATAAACTGATATTGAAAAACCGATATTGAAAAACCGATATTGAAAAACCGATATTGAAAAACCGATATTGAGAAACCGATATTGATAAACCTATACCGAAAAACTGATATTGCAAAACCGATATTGAAAAACCGATATTGAAAAACTGATATTGAAAAACCGATATTGAAACCGATATTAGAACAGAAATTGAAAAACCGATATTGAAAACCAAATATTGAAAAACTGATATTGAGAAACTGATATTGCAAAACCGATATTGAAAAACTTATATCGAAAAACTGATATTGCAAAATCGATATTGAAAAACCGATATTGAAAAACCGATATTGAAAACCGATATTGAAACTGATATTGAAAAACCGATATTGAAAAACCTATATCGAAAAACTGATACTGCAAAACCGATATTGAAAAACCGATATTGAATCCGATATTAGAACCGATAATGAAAAACCGATATTGAAAAACAAATATTGAAAAACTGATATCGAAAAACTGATATTGAAAAACCGATATTGAAAAACCGATATTGAAAAACCGATATTGAAAAACCGATATTGAGAAACCGATATTGATAAACCTATACCGAAAAACTGATATTGCAAAACCGATATTGAAAAACCGATATTGAATCCGATATTAGAACCGATATTCAAAAACCGATATTGAATCCGATATTAGAACCGATATTGAATCCGATATTAGAACCGATATTGAATCCGATATTAGAACCGATATTCAAAAACCGATATTGAATCCGATATTAGAACCGATATTGAAAACCAAATATTGAAAAACTGATATTGCAAAACCGATATTGAAAAACCGATATTGAATCCGATATTAGAACCGATA
>NW_027485236.1:0-46446 GCF_050908995.1 Andrena cerasifolii | reverse complement strand
TCGATTTACTCGTTTTACTCGTTTTACTAGTTTTACTCGTTAGTACTCGTTTTACTAGTTTTACTCGTTTTACTCGTTTTACTAGTTTTGCTCGTTTTACTCGTTTTACTCGTTTTACTCGTTTTACTCGTTTTACTCGTTTTACTCGTTTTACTCGTTTTACTCGTTTTACTCGTTTTACTAGTTTTACTCGTTTTACTCGTTTTACTCGTTTTACTCGTTTTACTCGTTTTACTCGTTTTACTAGTTTTGCTCGTTTTACTCGTTTTGCTCGTTTTGCTCGTTTTACTGGTTTTACTAGTTTTACTAGTTTTACTCGTTTTACTCGTTTTACTAGTTTTACTAGTTTTACTCGTTTTACTCGTTTTACTCGTTTTACTCGTTTTACTCGTTTTGCTCGTTTTACTCGTTTTACTCGTTTTCCTCGTTTTACTCGGTTTACTCGTTTAACTCGTTTTACTCGTTTTACTCGTTTTACTCGTTTTACTCGTTTTACTCGTTTTACTCGTTTTTACTCGTTTTACTCGTTTTACTCGTTTTATCGTTTTACTCGTTTTACTCGTTTTACTCGTTTTACTCGTTTTACTCGTTTTACTCGTTTTACTCGTTTTACTCGTTTTACTCGTTTTACTCGTTTTACTCGTTTTACTAGTTTTACTCGTTTTACTCGGTTTACTCGTTTTACTCGTTTTACTCGTTTTGCTCGTTTTACTCGTTTTACTCGTTTTCCTCGTTTTACTCGGTTTACTCGTTTTACTCGTTTTACTCGTTTTACTCGTTCTACTCGTTTTACTCGTTTTACTCGTTTTACTCGTTTTACTCGATTTACTCGTTTTACTCGTTTTACTAGTTTTACTAGTTTTACTCGTTTTACTCGTTTTACTAGTTTTACTCGTTTTACTCGTTTTACTCGTTTTACTCGTTTTACTCGTTTTACTCGTTTTACTCGTTTTACTCGTATTACTCGTTTTACTCGTTTTACTCGTTTAACTAGTTTTACTCGTTTTACTCGTTTTACTCGTTTTGCTCGTTTTACTCGTTTTACTGGTTTTACTAGTTTTACTAGTTTTACTCGTTTTACTAGTTTTACTCGTTTTACTCGTTTTACTCGTTTTTACTCGTTTTACTCGTTTTACTCGTTTTACTCGTTTTACTCGTTTTACTCGTTTTACTCGTTTTACTCGTTTTACTAGTTTTACTCGTTTTACTCGTTTTACTCGTTTTACTCGTTTTACTCGTTTTACTCGTTTTACTCGTTTTACTCGTTTAACTAGTTTTACTCGTTTTACTCGTTTTACTCGTTTTACTCGTTCTACTCGTTTTACTCGTTTTACTCGTTTTACTCGTTTTACTCGTTTTACTCGATTTACTCGTTTTACTCGCTTTACTCGCTTTACTCGTTTTACTCGTTTTACTCGTTTTACTCGATTTACTCGTTTTACTCGTTTTACTCGATTTACTCGTTTTACTCGATTTACTCGTTTTACTCGTTTTACTCGTTTTACTCGTTTTACTCGTTTTACTCGTTTTACTCGTTTTACTCGTTTTACTCGTTTTACTCGTTTTACTCGTTTTACTCGTTTTACTCGTTTTACTCGTTTTACTCGTTTTACTCGTTTTACTCGTTTTACTCGTTTTACTCGTTTTACTCGTTTTACTGGTTTTACTAGTTTTACTAGTTTTACTCGTTTTACTCGTTTTACTAGTTTTACTCGTTTTACTCGTTTTACTAGTTTTACTAGTTTTACTCGTTTTACTCGTTTTACTCGTTTTACTCGTTTTACTCGTTTTCCTCGTTTTACTCGTTTTACTCGTTTTACTCGTTTTACTAGTTTTACTCGTTATACTCGTTTTACTAGTTTTACTCGTTTTACTCGTTTTACTAGTTTTGCTCGTTTTACTCGTTTTACTCGTTTTACTCGTTTTACTCGTTTTACTCGTTTTACTCGTTTTACTCGTTTTACTCGTTTTACTAGTTTTACTCGTTTTACTCGTTTTACTCGTTTTACTCGTTTTACTCGTTTTACTCGTTTTACTCGTTTTACTCGTTTTACTCGTTTTACTCGTTTTACTAGTTTTACTCGTTTTACTCGTTTTACTCGTTTTACTCGTTTTACTCGTTTTACTCGTTTTACTCGTTTTACTCGTATTACTCGTTTTACTCGTTTTACTCGTTTAACTAGTTTTACTCGTTTTACTCGTTTTACTCGTTTTGCTCGTTTTACTCGTTTTACTGGTTTTACTAGTTTTACTAGTTTTACTCGTTTTACTAGTTTTACTCGTTTTACTCGTTTTACTCGTTTTACTCGTTTTACTCGTTTTACTCGTTTTACTCGTTTTACTCGTTTTACTCGTTTTACTCGTTTTACTAGTTTTACTCGTTTTACTCGTTTTACTCGTTTTACTCGTTTTACTCGTTTTACTCGTTTTACTCGTTTTACTCGTTTAACTAGTTTTACTCGTTTTACTCGTTTTACTCGTTTTACTCGTTCTACTCGTTTTACTCGTTTTACTCGTTTTACTCGTTTTACTCGATTTACTCGTTTTACTCGCTTTACTCGCTTTACTCGTTTTACTCGTTTTACTCGTTTTACTCGATTTACTCGTTTTACTCGTTTTACTCGATTTACTCGTTTTACTCGATTTACTCGTTTTACTCGTTTTACTCGTTTTACTCGTTTTACTCGTTTTACTCGTTTTACTCGTTTTACTCGTTTTACTCGTTTTACTCGTTTTACTCGTTTTACTCGTTTTACTCGTTTTACTCGTTTTACTCGTTTTACTCGTTTTACTCGTTTTACTGGTTTTACTAGTTTTACTAGTTTTACTCGTTTTACTCGTTTTACTAGTTTTACTCGTTTTACTCGTTTTACTAGTTTTACTAGTTTTACTCGTTTTACTCGTTTTACTCGTTTTACTCGTTTTACTCGTTTTCCTCGTTTTACTCGTTTTACTCGTTTTACTCGTTTTACTAGTTTTACTCGTTATACTCGTTTTACTAGTTTTACTCGTTTTACTCGTTTTACTAGTTTTGCTCGTTTTACTCGTTTTACTCGTTTTACTCGTTTTACTCGTTTTACTCGTTTTACTCGTTTTACTCGTTTTACTCGTTTTACTCGTTTTACTAGTTTTACTCGTTTTACTCGTTTTACTCGTTTTACTCGTTTTACTCGTTTTACTAGTTTTGCTCGTTTTACTCGTTTTGCTCGTTTTGCTCGTTTTACTGGTTTTACTAGTTTTACTAGTTTTACTCGTTTTACTCGTTTTACTCGTTTTACTCGATTTACTCGTTTAACTCGTTTTACTCGTTTTTACTAGTTTTGCTCGTTTTACTCGTTTTACTCGTTTTACTCGTTTTACTCGTTTTACTCGTTTTACTCGTTTTACTCGTTTTACTCGTTTTACTCGTTTTACTCGTTTTACTCGTT
Source organism: Andrena cerasifolii (assembly GCF_050908995.1). Classification (NCBI taxonomy): domain Eukaryota; kingdom Metazoa; phylum Arthropoda; class Insecta; order Hymenoptera; family Andrenidae; genus Andrena; species Andrena cerasifolii. The sequence goes on along the minus strand of NW_027485236.1, from coordinate 43,018 downwards.
TTACTCGTTTTACTAGTTTTACTAGTTTTGCTCGTTTTACTCGTTTTACTCGTTTTACTCGTTTTACTCGTTTTACTCGTTTTACTCGTTTTACTCGTTTTACTCGTTTTACTCGTTTTACTCGTTTTACTCGTTTTACTCGTTTTACTCGTTTTACTGGTTTTACTAGTTTTACTAGTTTTACTCGTTTTACTCGTTTTACTAGTTTTACTCGTTTTACTCGTTTTACTAGTTTTACTAGTTTTACTCGTTTTACTCGTTTTACTCGTTTTACTCGTTTTACTCGTTTTACTCGTTTTACTCGTTTTCCTCGTTTTACTCGTTTTACTCGTTTTACTCGTTTTACTAGTTTTACTCGTTATACTCGTTTTACTAGTTTTACTCGTTTTACTCGTTTTACTAGTTTTGCTCGTTTTACTCGTTTTACTCGTTTTTACTAGTTTTGCTCGTTTTACTCGTTTTACTCGTTTTGCTCGTTTTACTCGTTTTACTCGTTTTACGCGTTTTACTCGTTTTACTCGTTTTACTCGTTTTACTCGTTTTATTCGTTTTACTCGTTTTACTCGTTTTACTCGTTTTACTCGTTTTACACGTATTACTCGTTTTACTCGTTTTACTCGTTTTACTCGTTTTACTCGTTTTACTCGTTTTACTCGTTTTACTCGTTTTACTCGTTTTACTCGTTTTACTCGTTTTACTCGTTTTACTCGTTTTACTCGTTTTACTCGTTTTACTCGTTTTACTCGTTTTACTAGTTTTACTCGTTTTACTCGTTTTACTCGTTCTACTCGTTTTACTCGTTTTACTCGTTTTACTCGTTTTACTCGTTTTACTCGATTTACTCGTTTTACTCGCTTTACTCGCTTTACTCGTTTTACTCGTTTTACTCGTTTTACTCGATTTACTCGTTTTACTCGTTTTACTCGATTTACTCGTTTTACTCGATTTACTCGTTTTACTCGTTTTACTCGTTTTACTCGTTTTACTCGTTTTACTCGTTTTACTCGTTTTACTCGTTTTACTCGTTTTACTCGTTTTACTCGATTTACTCGTTTAACTCGTTTTACTCGTTTTTACTAGTTTTGCTCGTTTTACTCGTTTTACTCGTTTTACTCGTTTTACTAGTTTTGCTCGTTTTACTCGTTTTGCTCGTTTTGCTCGTTTTACTCGTTTTACTGGTTTTACTAGTTTTACTAGTTTTACTCGTTTTACTCGTTTTACTAGTTTTACTAGTTTTACTCGTGTTACTCGTTTTACTCGTTTTACTCGTTTTACTCGTTTTGCTCGTTTTACTCGTTTTACTCGTTTTACTCGTTTTCCTCGTTTTACTCGGTTTACTCGTTTTACTCGTTTTACTCGTTTTACTCGTTTTACTCGTTTTACTCGTTTTACTCGTTTTACTCGTTTTACTCGTTTTACTCGTTTTACTCGATTTACTCGTTTAACTCGTTTTACTCGTTTTTACTAGTTTTGCTCGTTTTACTCGTTTTACTCGTTTTACTCGTTTTACTCGTTTTACTCGTTTTACTCGTTTTACTCGTTTTACTCGTTTTACTCGTTTTACTCGTTTTACTCGTTTTACTCGTTTTACTCGTTTTACTCGTTTTACTCGTTTTACTAGTTTTACTAGTTTTGCTCGTTTTACTCGTTTTACTCGTTTTACTCGTTTTACTCGTTTTACTCGTTTTACTCGTTTTACTCGTTTTACTCGTTTTACTCGTTTTACTCGTTTTACTCGTTTTACTGGTTTTACTAGTTTTACTAGTTTTACTCGTTTTACTCGTTTTACTAGTTTTACTCGTTTTACTCGTTTTACTAGTTTTACTAGTTTTACTCGTTTTACTCGTTTTACTCGTTTTACTCGTTTTACTCGTTTTACTCGTTTTACTCGTTTTCCTCGTTTTACTCGTTTTACTCGTTTTACTCGTTTTACTAGTTTTACTCGTTATACTCGTTTTACTAGTTTTACTCGTTTTACTCGTTTTACTAGTTTTGCTCGTTTTACTCGTTTTACTCGTTTTACTCGTTTTACTCGTTTTACTCGTTTTACTCGTTTTACTCGTTTTACTCGTTTTACTCGTTTTACTCGTTTTACTAGTTTTACTCGTTTTACTCGTTTTACTCGTTTTACTCGTTTTACTCGTTTTACTAGTTTTGCTCGTTTTACTCGTTTTGCTCGTTTTGCTCGTTTTACTGGTTTTACTAGTTTTACTAGTTTTACTCGTTTTACTCGTTTTACTAGTTTTACTAGTTTTACTCGTTTTACTCGTTTTACTCGTTTTACTCGTTTTACTCGTTTTGCTCGTTTTACTCGTTTTACTCGTTTTCCTCGTTTTACTCGGTTTACTCGTTTAACTCGTTTTACTCGTTTTACTCGTTTTACTCGTTTTACTCGTTTTACTCGTTTTACTAGTTTTGCTCGTTTTACTCGTTTTGCTCGTTTTACTCGTTTTACTGGTTTTACTAGTTTTACTAGTTTTACTCGTTTTACTAGTTTTACTAGTTTTACTCGTTTTACTCGTTTTACTAGTTTTACTCGTTTTACTCGTTTTACTCGTTTTACTCGTTTTACTCGTTTTACTCGTTTTACTCGTTTTACTCGTATTACTCGTTTTACTCGTTTTACTCGTTTAACTAGTTTTACTCGTTTTACTCGTTTTACTCGTTTTGCTCGTTTTACTCGTTTTACTGGTTTTACTAGTTTTACTAGTTTTACTCGTTTTACTAGTTTTACTCGTTTTACTCGTTTTGCTCGTTTTACTCGTTTTACTCGTTTTACTCGTTTTACTCGTTTTACTCGTTTTACTCGTTTTACTCGATTTACTCGTTTAACTCGTTTTACTCGTTTTTACTAGTTTTGCTCGTTTTACTCGTTTTATTCGTTTTACTCGTTTTACTCGTTTTACTAGTTTTACTAGTTTTACTCGTTTTACTCGTTTTACTAGTTTTACTAGTTTTGCTCGTTTTACTCGTTTTACTCGTTTTACTCGTTTTACTCGTTTTACTCGTTTTACTCGTTTTACTCGTTTTACTAGTTTTGCTCGTTTTACTCGTTTTGCTCGTTTTACTCGTTTTACTGGTTTTACTAGTTTTACTAGTTTTACTCGTTTTACTCGTTTTACTCGTTTTACTCGTTTTACTCGTTTTACTCGTTTTACTCGTTTTACTCGTTTTACTCGTTTTACTAGTTTTACTAGTTTTGCTCGTTTTACTCGTTTTACTCGTTTTACTCGTTTTACTCGTTTTACTCGTTTTACTCGTTTTACTCGTTTTACTCGTTTTACTCGTTTTACTCGTTTTACTCGTTTTACTAGTTTTACTAGTTTTACTCGTTTTACTCGTTTTACTAGTTTTACTCGTTTTACTCGTTTTACTAGTTTTACTAGTTTTACTCGTTTTACTCGTTTTACTCGTTTTACTCGTTTTACTCGTTTTACTCGTTTTCCTCGTTTTACTCGTTTTACTCGTTTTACTCGTTTTACTAGTTTTACTCGTTATACTCGTTTTACTAGTTTTACTCGTTTTACTCGTTTTACTAGTTTTGCTCGTTTTACTCGTTTTACTCGTTTTACTCGTTTTACTCGTTTTACTCGTTTTACTCGTTTTACTCGTTTTACTCGTTTTACTCGTTTTACTAGTTTTACTCGTTTTACTCGTTTTACTCGTTTTACTCGTTTTACTCGTTTTACTCGTTTTACTAGTTTTGCTCGTTTTACTCGTTTTGCTCGTTTTGCTCGTTTTACTGGTTTTACTAGTTTTACTAGTTTTACTCGTTTTACTCGTTTTACTAGTTTTACTAGTTTTACTCGTTTTACTCGTTTTACTCGTTTTACTCGTTTTACTCGTTTTGCTCGTTTTACTCGTTTTACTCGTTTTCCTCGTTTTACTCGGTTTACTCGTTTAACTCGTTTTACTCGTTTTACTCGTTTTACTCGTTTTACTCGTTTTACTCGTTTTACTCGTTTTACTCGTTTTACTCGTTTTACTCGTTTTATCGTTTTACTCGTTTTACTCGTTTTACTCGTTTTACTCGTTTTACTCGTTTTACTCGTTTTACTCGTTTTACTCGTTTTACTCGTTTTACTCGTTTTACTCGTTTTACTAGTTTTACTCGTTTTACTCGGTTTACTCGTTTTACTCGTTTTACTCGTTTTGCTCGTTTTACTCGTTTTACTCGTTTTCCTCGTTTTACTCGGTTTACTCGTTTTACTCGTTTTACTCGTTTTACTCGTTCTACTCGTTTTACTCGTTTTACTCGTTTTACTCGTTTTACTCGATTTACTCGTTTTACTCGTTTTACTAGTTTTACTAGTTTTACTCGTTTTACTCGTTTTACTAGTTTTACTCGTTTTACTCGTTTTACTCGTTTTACTCGTTTTACTCGTTTTACTCGTTTTACTCGTTTTACTCGTATTACTCGTTTTACTCGTTTTACTCGTTTAACTAGTTTTACTCGTTTTACTCGTTTTACTCGTTTTGCTCGTTTTACTCGTTTTACTGGTTTTACTAGTTTTACTAGTTTTACTCGTTTTACTAGTTTTACTCGTTTTACTCGTTTTACTCGTTTTACTCGTTTTACTCGTTTTACTCGTTTTACTCGTTTTACTCGTTTTACTCGTTTTACTCGTTTTACTCGTTTTACTAGTTTTACTCGTTTTACTCGTTTTACTCGTTTTACTCGTTTTACTCGTTTTACTCGTTTTACTCGTTTTACTCGTTTAACTAGTTTTACTCGTTTTACTCGTTTTACTCGTTTTACTCGTTCTACTCGTTTTACTCGTTTTACTCGTTTTACTCGTTTTACTCGTTTTACTCGATTTACTCGTTTTACTCGCTTTACTCGCTTTACTCGTTTTACTCGTTTTACTCGTTTTACTCGATTTACTCGTTTTACTCGTTTTACTCGATTTACTCGTTTTACTCGATTTACTCGTTTTACTCGTTTTACTCGTTTTACTCGTTTTACTCGTTTTACTCGTTTTACTCGTTTTACTCGTTTTACTCGTTTTACTCGTTTTACTCGTTTTACTCGTTTTACTCGTTTTACTCGTTTTACTCGTTTTACTCGTTTTACTCGTTTTACTCGTTTTACTGGTTTTACTAGTTTTACTAGTTTTACTCGTTTTACTCGTTTTACTAGTTTTACTCGTTTTACTCGTTTTACTAGTTTTACTAGTTTTACTCGTTTTACTCGTTTTACTCGTTTTACTCGTTTTACTCGTTTTCCTCGTTTTACTCGTTTTACTCGTTTTACTCGTTTTACTAGTTTTACTCGTTATACTCGTTTTACTAGTTTTACTCGTTTTACTCGTTTTACTAGTTTTGCTCGTTTTACTCGTTTTACTCGTTTTACTCGTTTTACTCGTTTTACTCGTTTTACTCGTTTTACTCGTTTTACTCGTTTTACTAGTTTTACTCGTTTTACTCGTTTTACTCGTTTTACTCGTTTTACTCGTTTTACTCGTTTTACTCGTTTTACTCGTTTTACTCGTTTTACTCGTTTTACTAGTTTTACTCGTTTTACTCGGTTTACTCGTTTTACTCGTTTTACTCGTTTTGCTCGTTTTACTCGTTTTACTCGTTTTCCTCGTTTTACTCGGTTTACTCGTTTTACTCGTTTTACTCGTTTTACTCGTTCTACTCGTTTTACTCGTTTTACTCGTTTTACTCGTTTTACTCGATTTACTCGTTTTACTCGTTTTACTAGTTTTACTAGTTTTACTCGTTTTACTCGTTTTACTAGTTTTACTCGTTTTACTCGTTTTACTCGTTTTACTCGTTTTACTCGTTTTACTCGTTTTACTCGTTTTACTCGTATTACTCGTTTTACTCGTTTTACTCGTTTAACTAGTTTTACTCGTTTTACTCGTTTTACTCGTTTTGCTCGTTTTACTCGTTTTACTGGTTTTACTAGTTTTACTAGTTTTACTCGTTTTACTAGTTTTACTCGTTTTACTCGTTTTACTCGTTTTACTCGTTTTACTCGTTTTACTCGTTTTACTCGTTTTACTCGTTTTACTCGTTTTACTCGTTTTACTAGTTTTACTCGTTTTACTCGTTTTACTCGTTTTACTCGTTTTACTCGTTTTACTCGTTTTACTCGTTTTACTCGTTTAACTAGTTTTACTCGTTTTACTCGTTTTACTCGTTTTACTCGTTCTACTCGTTTTACTCGTTTTACTCGTTTTACTCGTTTTACTCGATTTACTCGTTTTACTCGCTTTACTCGCTTTACTCGTTTTACTCGTTTTACTCGTTTTACTCGATTTACTCGTTTTACTCGTTTTACTCGATTTACTCGTTTTACTCGATTTACTCGTTTTACTCGTTTTACTCGTTTTACTCGTTTTACTCGTTTTACTCGTTTTACTCGTTTTACTCGTTTTACTCGTTTTACTCGTTTTACTCGTTTTACTCGTTTTACTCGTTTTACTCGTTTTACTCGTTTTACTCGTTTTACTCGTTTTACTCGTTTTACTGGTTTTACTAGTTTTACTAGTTTTACTCGTTTTACTCGTTTTACTAGTTTTACTCGTTTTACTCGTTTTACTAGTTTTACTAGTTTTACTCGTTTTACTCGTTTTACTCGTTTTACTCGTTTTACTCGTTTTCCTCGTTTTACTCGTTTTACTCGTTTTACTCGTTTTACTAGTTTTACTCGTTATACTCGTTTTACTAGTTTTACTCGTTTTACTCGTTTTACTAGTTTTGCTCGTTTTACTCGTTTTACTCGTTTTACTCGTTTTACTCGTTTTACTCGTTTTACTCGTTTTACTCGTTTTACTCGTTTTACTCGTTTTACTAGTTTTACTCGTTTTACTCGTTTTACTCGTTTTACTCGTTTTACTCGTTTTACTAGTTTTGCTCGTTTTACTCGTTTTGCTCGTTTTGCTCGTTTTACTGGTTTTACTAGTTTTACTAGTTTTACTCGTTTTACTCGTTTTACTCGTTTTACTCGATTTACTCGTTTAACTCGTTTTACTCGTTTTTACTAGTTTTGCTCGTTTTACTCGTTTTACTCGTTTTACTCGTTTTACTCGTTTTACTCGTTTTACTCGTTTTACTCGTTTTACTCGTTTTACTCGTTTTACTCGTTTTACTCGTTTTACTCGTTTTACTAGTTTTACTAGTTTTGCTCGTTTTACTCGTTTTACTCGTTTTACTCGTTTTACTCGTTTTACTCGTTTTACTCGTTTTACTCGTTTTACTCGTTTTACTCGTTTTACTCGTTTTACTCGTTTTACTCGTTTTACTCGTTTTACTCGTTTTACTCGTTTTACTCGTTTTACTGGTTTTACTAGTTTTACTAGTTTTACTCGTTTTACTCGTTTTACTAGTTTTACTCGTTTTACTCGTTTTACTAGTTTTACTAGTTTTACTCGTTTTACTCGTTTTACTCGTTTTACTCGTTTTACTCGTTTTACTCGTTTTACTCGTTTTACTCGTTTTCCTCGTTTTACTCGTTTTACTCGTTTTACTCGTTTTACTAGTTTTACTCGTTATACTCGTTTTACTAGTTTTACTCGTTTTACTCGTTTTACTAGTTTTGCTCGTTTTACTCGTTTTACTCGTTTTTACTAGTTTTGCTCGTTTTACTCGTTTTACTCGTTTTGCTCGTTTTACTCGTTTTACTCGTTTTACGCGTTTTACTCGTTTTACTCGTTTTACTCGTTTTACTCGTTTTATTCGTTTTACTCGTTTTACTCGTTTTACTCGTTTTACTCGTTTTACACGTATTACTCGTTTTACTCGTTTTACTCGTTTTACTCGTTTTACTCGTTTTACTCGTTTTACTCGTTTTACTCGTTTTACTCGTTTTACTCGTTTTACTCGTTTTACTCGTTTTACTCGTTTTACTCGTTTTACTCGTTTTACTCGTTTTACTCGTTTTACTCGTTTTACTAGTTTTACTCGTTTTACTAGTTTTACTAGTTTTACTCGTTTTACTCGTTTTACTCGTTTTACTCGTTTTACTCGTTTTACTCGTTTTACTCGTTTTACTCGTTTTACTCGTTTTACTCGTTTTACTCGTTTTACTCGTTTTACTCGCTTTACTCGTTTTACTCGTTTTACTCGTTTTACTCGATTTACTCGTTTTACTCGTTTTACTCGATTTACTCGTTTTACTCGTTTTACTCGTTTTACTCGTTTTACTCGTTTAACTCGTTTTACTCGTTTTACTCGTTTTACTCGTTTTACTCGTTTTACTCGTTTTACTCGTTTTACTCGTTTTACTCGTTTTACTCGTTTTACTCGTTTTACTCGTTTTACTCGTTTTACTCGTTTTACTCGTTTTACTCGTTTTACTCGTTTTACTCGTTTTACTCGTTTACTCGTTTTACTCGTTTTACTCGTTTTACTCGTTATACTCGTTTTACTAGTTTTACTCGTTTTACTCGTTTTACTCGTTTTACTCGTTTTACTCGTTTTACTCGTTTTACTCGTTTTACTCGTTTTACTCGTTTTACTCGTTTTACTCGTTTTACTCGTTTTACTCGATTTACTCGTTTTACTCGTTTTACTCGTTTTACTCGTTTTACTCGTTTTACTCGTTTTACTCGTTTTACTCGCTTTACTCGCTTTACTCGTTTTACTCGTTTTACTCGATTTACTCGTTTTACTCGTTTTACTCGTTTTACTCGTTTTACTCGTTTTACTCGTTTTACTCGTTTTACTCGTTTTACTCGTTTTACTCGTTTTACTCGTTTTACTCGTTTTACTCGTTTTACTCGTTTTACTCGTTTTACTCGTTTTACTCGTTTTACTCGTTTTACTCGTTTTACTCGTTTTACTCGTTTTACTCGTTTTACTCGTTTTACTCGTTTTACTCGTTTTACTCGTTTTACTCGTTTTACTCGTTTTACTCGTTTTACTCGTTTTACTCGTTTTACTCGTTTTACTCGTTTTACTCGTTTTACTCGTTATACTCGTTTTACTAGTTATACTCGTTTTACTAGTTTTGCTCGTTTTACTCGTTTTACTCGTTTTACTCGTTTTACTCGTTTTACTCGTTTTACTCGTTTTACTAGTTTTACTAGTTTTGCTCGTTTTACTCGTTTTACTCGTTTTACTAGTTTTGCTCGTTTTACTCGTTTTACTAGTTTTGCTCGTTTTGCTCGTTTTGCTCGTTTTGCTCGTTTTACTCGTTTTACTGGTTTTACTAGTTTTACTCGTTTTACTAGTTTTACTAGTTTTACTCGTGTTACTCGTTTTACTCGTTTTACTCGTTTTACTCGTTTTGCTCGTTTTACTCGTTTTACTCGTTTTCCTCGTTTTACTCGGTTTACTCGTTTTACTCGTTTTACTCGTTTTACTCGTTTTACTCGTTTTACTCGTTTTACTCGTTGTACTCGATTTACTCGTTTAACTCGTTTTACTCGTTTTTACTAGTTTTGCTCGTTTTACTCGTTTTACTCGTTTTACTCGTTTTACTCGTTTTACTCGTTTTACTCGTTTTACTCGTTTTACTAGTTTTACTAGTTTTGCTCGTTTTACTCGTTTTACTCGTTTTACTCGTTTTACTCGTTTTACTCGTTTTACTCGTATTACTCGTTTTACTCGTTTTACTGGTTTTACTAGTTTTACTAGTTTTACTCGTTTTACTCGTTTTACTAGTTTTACTCGTTTTACTCGTTTTACTAGTTTTACTAGTTTTACTCGTTTTACTCGTTTTACTCGTTTTACTCGTTTTACTCGTTTTACTCGTTTTCCTCGTTTTACTCGTTTTACTCGTTTTACTCGTTTTACTCGTTTTACTCGTTTTACTCGTTTTACTCGTTTTACTCGTTTTACTCGTTTTACTAGTTTTGCTCGTTTTACTCGTTTTACTAGTTTTGCTCGTTTTGCTCGTTTTGCTCGTTTTGCTCGTTTTACTCGTTTTACTGGTTTTACTAGTTTTACTCGTTTTACTCGTTTTACTAGTTTTACTAGTTTTACTCGTGTTACTCGTTTTACTCGTTTTACTCGTTTTACTCGTTTTGCTCGTTTTACTCGTTTTACTCGTTTTCCTCGTTTTACTCGGTTTACTCGTTTTACTCGTTTTACTCGTTTTACTCGTTTTACTCGTTTTACTCGTTTTACTCGTTTTACTCGATTTACTCGTTTAACTCGTTTTACTCGTTTTTACTAGTTTTGCTCGTTTTACTCGTTTTACTCGTTTTACTCGTTTTACTCGTTTTACTCGTTTTACTCGTTTTACTCGTTTTACTAGTTTTACTAGTTTTGCTCGTTTTACTCGTTTTACTCGTTTTACTCGTTTTACTCGTTTTACTCGTTTTACTCGTATTACTCGTTTTACTCGTTTTACTGGTTTTACTAGTTTTACTAGTTTTACTCGTTTTACTCGTTTTACTAGTTTTACTCGTTTTACTCGTTTTACTAGTTTTACTAGTTTTACTCGTTTTACTCGTTTTACTCGTTTTACTCGTTTTACTCGTTTTACTCGTTTTCCTCGTTTTACTCGTTTTACTCGTTTTACTCGTTTTACTCGTTTTACTCGTTTTACTCGTTTTACTAGTTTTACTCGTCATACTCGTTTTACTAGTTTTACTCGTTTTACTCGTTTTACTAGTTTTGCTCGTTTTACTCGTTTTACTCGTTTTACTCGTTTTACTCGTTTTACTCGTTTTACTCGTTTTACTCGTTTTACTAGTTTTACTCGTTTTACTCGTTTTACTCGTTTTACTCGTTTTACTAGTTTTGCTCGTTTTACTCGTTTTGCTCGTTTTGCTCGTTTTACTGGTTTTACTAGTTTTACTAGTTTTACTCGTTTTACTCGTTTTACTAGTTTTACTGGTTTTACTGGTTTTACTCGTTTTACTCGTTTTACTCGTTTTACTCGTTTTGCTCGTTTTACTCGTTTTACTCGTTTTCCTCGTTTTACTCGGTTTACTCGTTTTACTCGTTTTACTCGTTTTACTCGTTTTACTGGTTTTACTAGTTTTACTCGTTTTACTCGTTTTACTAGTTTTACTAGTTTTACTCGTGTTACTCGTTTTACTAGTTTTACTAGTTTTGCTCGTTTTACTCGTTTTACTCGTTTTACTCGTTTTACTCGTTTTACTCGTTTTACTCGTTTTACTCGTTTTACTAGTTTTACTCGTTTTACTCGTTTTACTCGTTTTACTCGTTTTACTAGTTTTGCTCGTTTTACTCGTTTTGCTCGTTTTGCTCGTTTTACTGGTTTTACTAGTTTTACTAGTTTTACTCGTTTTACTCGTTTTACTAGTTTTACTGGTTTTACTGGTTTTACTCGTTTTACTCGTTTTACTCGTTTTACTCGTTTTGCTCGTTTTACTCGTTTTACTCGTTTTCCTCGTTTTACTCGGTTTACTCGTTTTACTCGTTTTACTCGTTTTACTCGTTTTACTGGTTTTACTAGTTTTACTCGTTTTACTCGTTTTACTAGTTTTACTAGTTTTACTCGTGTTACTCGTTTTACTAGTTTTACTAGTTTTGCTCGTTTTACTCGTTTTACTCGTTTTACTCGTTTTACTCGTTTTACTCGTTTTACTCGTATTACTCGTTTTACTCGTTTTACTGGTTTTACTAGTTTTACTAGTTTTACTCGTTTTACTCGTTTTACTAGTTTTACTCGTTTTACTCGTTTTACTAGTTTTACTCGTTTTACTCGTTTTACTCGTTTTACTCGTTTTACTCGTTTTACTCGTTTTACTCGTTTTACTCGTTTTACTCGTTTTACTCGTTTTACTCGTTTTACTCGTTTTACTCGTTTTACTCGCTTTACTCGTTTTACTCGTTTTACTCGTTTTACTCGATTTACTCGTTTTACTCGTTTTACTCGATTTACTCGTTTTACTCGTTTTACTCGTTTTACTCGTTTTACTCGTTTAACTCGTTTTACTCGTTTTACTCGTTTTACTCGTTTTACTCGTTTTACTCGTTTTACTCGTTTTACTCGTTTTACTCGTTTTACTCGTTTTACTCGTTTTACTCGTTTTACTCGTTTTACTCGTTTTACTCGTTTTACTCGCTTTACTCGTTTTACTCGTTTTACTCGTTTTACTCGATTTACTCGTTTTACTCGTTTTACTCGATTTACTCGTTTTACTCGTTTTACTCGTTTTACTCGTTTTACTCGTTTAACTCGTTTTACTCGTTTTACTCGTTTTACTCGTTTTACTCGTTTTACTCGTTTTACTCGTTTTACTCGTTTTACTCGTTTTACTCGTTTTACTCGTTTTACTCGTTTTACTCGTTTTACTCGTTTTACTCGTTTTACTCGTTTTACTCGTTTTACTCGTTTTACTCGTTATACTCGTTTTACTAGTTTTACTCGTTTTACTCGTTTTACTCGTTTTACTCGTTTTACTCGTTTTACTCGTTTTACTCGTTTTACTCGTTTTACTCGTTTTACTCGTTTTACTCGTTTTACTCGTTTTACTCGTTTTACTCGTTTTACTCGATTTACTCGTTTTACTCGTTTTACTCGTTTTACTCGTTTTACTCGTTTTACTCGTTTTACTCGTTTTACTCGTTTTACTCGCTTTACTCGCTTTACTCGTTTTACTCGTTTTACTCGATTTACTCGTTTTACTCGTTTTACTCGTTTTACTCGTTTTACTCGTTTTACTCGTTTTACTCGTTTTACTCGTTTTACTCGTTTTACTCGTTTTACTCGTTTTACTCGTTTTACTCGTTTTACTCGTTTTACTCGTTTTACTCGTTTTACTCGTTTTACTCGTTTTACTCGTTTTACTCGTTTTACTCGTTTTACTCGTTTTACTCGTTTTACTCGTTTTACTCGTTTTACTCGTTTTACTCGTTTTACTCGTTTTACTCGTTTTACTCGTTTTACTCGTTTTACTCGTTTTACTCGTTATACTCGTTTTACTAGTTATACTCGTTTTACTAGTTTTGCTCGTTTTACTCGTTTTACTCGTTTTACTCGTTTTACTCGTTTTACTCGTTTTACTCGTTTTACTAGTTTTACTAGTTTTGCTCGTTTTACTCGTTTTACTCGTTTTACTAGTTTTGCTCGTTTTACTCGTTTTACTAGTTTTGCTCGTTTTGCTCGTTTTGCTCGTTTTGCTCGTTTTACTCGTTTTACTGGTTTTACTAGTTTTACTCGTTTTACTAGTTTTACTAGTTTTACTCGTGTTACTCGTTTTACTCGTTTTACTCGTTTTACTCGTTTTGCTCGTTTTACTCGTTTTACTCGTTTTCCTCGTTTTACTCGGTTTACTCGTTTTACTCGTTTTACTCGTTTTACTCGTTTTACTCGTTTTACTCGTTTTACTCGTTTTACTCGATTTACTCGTTTAACTCGTTTTACTCGTTTTTACTAGTTTTGCTCGTTTTACTCGTTTTACTCGTTTTACTCGTTTTACTCGTTTTACTCGTTTTACTCGTTTTACTCGTTTTACTAGTTTTACTAGTTTTGCTCGTTTTACTCGTTTTACTCGTTTTACTCGTTTTACTCGTTTTACTCGTTTTACTCGTATTACTCGTTTTACTCGTTTTACTGGTTTTACTAGTTTTACTAGTTTTACTCGTTTTACTCGTTTTACTAGTTTTACTCGTTTTACTCGTTTTACTAGTTTTACTAGTTTTACTCGTTTTACTCGTTTTACTCGTTTTACTCGTTTTACTCGTTTTACTCGTTTTCCTCGTTTTACTCGTTTTACTCGTTTTACTCGTTTTACTCGTTTTACTCGTTTTACTCGTTTTACTCGTTTTACTCGTTTTACTAGTTTTGCTCGTTTTACTCGTTTTACTAGTTTTGCTCGTTTTGCTCGTTTTGCTCGTTTTGCTCGTTTTACTCGTTTTACTGGTTTTACTAGTTTTACTCGTTTTACTCGTTTTACTAGTTTTACTAGTTTTACTCGTGTTACTCGTTTTACTCGTTTTACTCGTTTTACTCGTTTTGCTCGTTTTACTCGTTTTACTCGTTTTCCTCGTTTTACTCGGTTTACTCGTTTTACTCGTTTTACTCGTTTTACTCGTTTTACTCGTTTTACTCGTTTTACTCGTTTTACTCGATTTACTCGTTTAACTCGTTTTACTCGTTTTTACTAGTTTTGCTCGTTTTACTCGTTTTACTCGTTTTACTCGTTTTACTCGTTTTACTCGTTTTACTCGTTTTACTCGTTTTACTAGTTTTACTAGTTTTGCTCGTTTTACTCGTTTTACTCGTTTTACTCGTTTTACTCGTTTTACTCGTTTTACTCGTATTACTCGTTTTACTCGTTTTACTGGTTTTACTAGTTTTACTAGTTTTACTCGTTTTACTCGTTTTACTAGTTTTACTCGTTTTACTCGTTTTACTAGTTTTACTAGTTTTACTCGTTTTACTCGTTTTACTCGTTTTACTCGTTTTACTCGTTTTACTCGTTTTCCTCGTTTTACTCGTTTTACTCGTTTTACTCGTTTTACTCGTTTTACTCGTTTTACTAGTTTTACTCGTCATACTCGTTTTACTAGTTTTACTCGTTTTACTCGTTTTACTAGTTTTGCTCGTTTTACTCGTTTTACTCGTTTTACTCGTTTTACTCGTTTTACTCGTTTTACTCGTTTTACTCGTTTTACTAGTTTTACTCGTTTTACTCGTTTTACTCGTTTTACTCGTTTTACTAGTTTTGCTCGTTTTACTCGTTTTGCTCGTTTTGCTCGTTTTACTGGTTTTACTAGTTTTACTAGTTTTACTCGTTTTACTCGTTTTACTAGTTTTACTGGTTTTACTGGTTTTACTCGTTTTACTCGTTTTACTCGTTTTACTCGTTTTGCTCGTTTTACTCGTTTTACTCGTTTTCCTCGTTTTACTCGGTTTACTCGTTTTACTCGTTTTACTCGTTTTACTCGTTTTACTGGTTTTACTAGTTTTACTCGTTTTACTCGTTTTACTAGTTTTACTAGTTTTACTCGTGTTACTCGTTTTACTCGTTTTACTCGTTTTACTCGTTTTGCTCGTTTTACTCGTTTTACTCGTTTTCCTCGTTTTACTCGGTTTACTCGTTTTACTCGTTTTACTCGTTTTACTCGTTTTACTCGTTTTACTCGTTTTACTCGTTTTACTCGATTTACTCGTTTAACTCGTTTTACTCGTTTTTACTAGTTTTGCTCGTTTTACTCGTTTTACTCGTTTTACTCGTTTTACTCGTTTTACTCGTTTTACTCGTTTTACTCGTTTTACTAGTTTTACTAGTTTTGCTCGTTTTACTCGTTTTACTCGTTTTACTCGTTTTACTCGTTTTACTCGTTTTACTCGTTTTACTCGTATTACTCGTTTTACTCGTTTTACTGGTTTTACTAGTTTTACTAGTTTTACTCGTTTTACTCGTTTTACTAGTTTTACTCGTTTTACTCGTTTTACTAGTTTTACTAGTTTTACTCGTTTTACTCGTTTTACTCGTTTTACTCGTTTTACTCGTTTTACTCGTTTTCCTCGTTTTACTCGTTTTACTCGTTTTACTCGTTTTACTCGTTTTACTCGTTTTACTCGTTTTACTAGTTTTACTCGTCATACTCGTTTTACTAGTTTTACTCGTTTTACTCGTTTTACTAGTTTTGCTCGTTTTACTCGTTTTACTCGTTTTACTCGTTTTACTCGTTTTACTCGTTTTACTCGTTTTACTCGTTTTACTAGTTTTACTCGTTTTACTCGTTTTACTCGTTTTACTCGTTTTACTAGTTTTGCTCGTTTTACTCGTTTTGCTCGTTTTGCTCGTTTTACTGGTTTTACTAGTTTTACTAGTTTTACTCGTTTTACTCGTTTTACTAGTTTTACTGGTTTTACTGGTTTTACTCGTTTTACTCGTTTTACTCGTTTTACTCGTTTTGCTCGTTTTACTCGTTTTACTCGTTTTCCTCGTTTTACTCGGTTTACTCGTTTTACTCGTTTTACTCGTTTTACTCGTTTTACTCGTTTTACTCGTTTTACTCGTTTTACTCGTTTTACTCGTTTTACTCGTTTTACTCGTTTTACTCGTTTTACTCGATTTACTCGTTTAACTCGTTTTACTCGTTTTTACTAGTTTTGCTCGTTTTACTCGTTTTACTCGTTTTACTCGTTTTACTCGTTTTACTAGTTTTACTAGTTTTACTCGTTTTACTCGTTTTACTAGTTTTACTAGTTTTGCTCGTTTTACTCGTTTTACTCGTTTTACTCGTTTTACTCGTTTTACTCGTTTTACTCGTTTTACTCGTTTTACTAGTTTTGCTCGTTTCACTCGTTTTGCTCGTTTTACTCGTTTTACTGGTTTTACTAGTTTTACTAGTTTTACTGGTTTTACTAGTTTTACTAGTTTTACTCGTTTTACTAGTTTTACTAGTTTTACTCGTTTTACTCGTTTTACTAGTTTTACTCGTTTTACTCGTTTTACTCGTTTTACTCGTTTTACTCGTTTTACTCGTTTACTCGTTTTACTCGTTTTACTCGTTTTACTCGTATTACTCGTTTTACTCGTTTTACTCGTTTAACTAGTTTTACTCGTTTTACTCGTTTTACTCGTTTTGCTCGTTTTACTCGTTTTACTGGTTTTACTAGTTTTACTAGTTTTACTCGTTTTACTAGTTTTACTCGTTTTACTCGTTTTACTCGTTTTACTCGTTTTACTCGTTTTACTCGTTTTACTCGTTTTACTCGTTTTACTCGTTTTACTCGTTTTACTCGTTTTACTCGTTTTACTCGTTTTACTCGTTTTACTCGTTTTACTAGTTTTACTCGTTTTACTCGGTTTACTCGTTTTACTCGTTTTACTCGTTTTGCTCGTTTTACTCGTTTTACTCGTTTTCCTCGTTTTACTCGGTTTACTCGTTTTACTCGTTTTACTCGTTTTACTCGTTCTACTCGTTTTACTCGTTTTACTCGTTTTACTCGTTTTACTCGATTTACTCGTTTTACTCGTTTTACTAGTTTTACTAGTTTTACTCGTTTTACTCGTTTTACTAGTTTTACTCGTTTTACTCGTTTTACTCGTTTTACTCGTTTTACTCGGTTTACTCGTTTTACTCGTTTTACTCGTTTTGCTCGTTTTACTCGTTTTACTCGTTTTCCTCGTTTTACTCGGTTTACTCGTTTTACTCGTTTTACTCGTTTTACTCGTTCTACTCGTTTTACTCGTTTTACTCGTTTTACTCGTTTTACTCGTTTTACTCGTTTTACTAGTTTTACTCGTTTTACTCGTTTTACTCGTTTTACTCGTTTTACTCGTTTTACTCGTTTTACTCGTTTTACTCGTTTTACTCGTTTAACTAGTTTTACTCGTTTTACTCGTTTTACTCGTTTTACTCGTTCTACTCGTTTTACTCGTTTTACTCGTTTTACTCGTTTTACTCGTTTTACTCGATTTACTCGTTTTACTCGCTTTACTCGCTTTACTCGTTTTACTCGTTTTACTCGTTTTACTCGATTTACTCGTTTTACTCGTTTTACTCGATTTACTCGTTTTACTCGATTTACTCGTTTTACTCGTTTTACTCGTTTTACTCGTTTTACTCGTTTTACTCGTTTTACTCGTTTTACTCGTTTTACTCGTTTTACTCGTTTTACTCGTTTTACTCGTTTTACTCGATTTACTCGTTTAACTCGTTTTACTCGTTTTTACTAGTTTTGCTCGTTTTACTCGTTTTACTCGTTTTACTCGTTTACTCGTTTTACTCGTTTTACTCGTTTTACTCGTTTTACTCGTTTTACTCGTTTTACTCGTTTTACTCGTTTTACTCGTTTTACTCGTTTTACTCGTTTTACTAGTTTTACTAGTTTTGCTCGTTTTACTCGTTTTACTCGTTTTACTCGTTTTACTCGTTTTACTCGTTTTACTCGTTTTTCTCGTTTTACTCGTTTTACTCGTTTTACTCGTTTTACTCGTTTTACTGGTTTTACTAGTTTTACTAGTTTTACTCGTTTTACTCGTTTTACTAGTTTTACTCGTTTTACTCGTTTTACTAGTTTTACTAGTTTTACTCGTTTTACTCGTTTTACTCGTTTTACTCGTTTTACTCGTTTTCCTCGTTTTACTCGTTTTACTCGTTTTACTCGTTTTACTAGTTTTACTCGTTATACTCGTTTTACTAGTTTTACTCGTTTTACTCGTTTTACTAGTTTTGCTCGTTTTACTCGTTTTACTCGTTTTACTCGTTTTACTCGTTTTACTCGTTTTACTCGTTTTACTCGTTTTACTCGTTTTACTCGTTTTACTAGTTTTACTCGTTTTACTCGTTTTACTCGTTTTACTCGTTTTACTCGTTTTACTAGTTTTGCTCGTTTTACTCGTTTTGCTCGTTTTGCTCGTTTTACTGGTTTTACTAGTTTTACTAGTTTTACTCGTTTTACTCGTTTTACTAGTTTTACTAGTTTTACTCGTTTTACTCGTTTTACTCGTTTTACTCGTTTTACTCGTTTTGCTCGTTTTACTCGTTTTACTCGTTTTCCTCGTTTTACTCGGTTTACTCGTTTAACTCGTTTTACTCGTTTTACTCGTTTTACTCGTTTTACTCGTTTTACTCGTTTTACTCGTTTTACTCGTTTTACTCGTTTTATCGTTTTACTCGTTTTACTCGTTTTACTCGTTTTACTCGATTTACTCGTTTAACTCGTTTTACTCGTTTTTACTAGTTTTGCTCGTTTTACTCGTTTTATTCGTTTTACTCGTTTTACTCGTTTTACTAGTTTTACTAGTTTTACTCGTTTTACTCGTTTTACTAGTTTTACTAGTTTTGCTCGTTTTACTCGATTTACTCGTTTTACTCGTTTTACTCGTTTTACTCGTTTTACTCGTTTTACTCGTTTTACTCGTTTTACTAGTTTTGCTCGTTTTACTCGTTTTGCTCGTTTTACTCGTTTTACTGGTTTTACTAGTTTTACTAGTTTTACTCGTTTTACTAGTTTTACTAGTTTTACTCGTTTTACTCGTTTTACTAGTTTTACTCGTTTTACTCGTTTTACTCGTTTTACTCGTTTTACTCGTTTTACTCGTTTTACTCGTTTTACTCGTTTTACTCGTATTACTCGTTTTACTCGTTTTACTCGTTTAACTAGTTTTACTCGTTTTACTCGTTTTACTCGTTTTGCTCGTTTTACTCGTTTTACTGGTTTTACTAGTTTTACTAGTTTTACTCGTTTTACTAGTTTTACTCGTTTTACTCGTTTTACTCGTTTTACTCGTTTTACTCGTTTTACTCGTTTTACTCGTTTTACTCGTTTTACTCGTTTTACTCGATTTACTCGTTTAACTCGTTTTACTCGTTTTTACTAGTTTTGCTCGTTTTACTCGTTTTATTCGTTTTACTCGTTTTACTCGTTTTACTAGTTTTACTAGTTTTACTCGTTTTACTCGTTTTACTAGTTTTACTAGTTTTGCTCGTTTTACTCGTTTTACTCGTTTTACTCGTTTTACTCGTTTTACTCGTTTTACTCGTTTTACTCGTTTTACTAGTTTTGCTCGTTTTACTCGTTTTGCTCGTTTTACTCGTTTTACTGGTTTTACTAGTTTTACTAGTTTTACTCGTTTTACTAGTTTTACTAGTTTTACTCGTTTTACTCGTTTTACTAGTTTTACTCGTTTTACTCGTTTTACTCGTTTTACTCGTTTTACTCGTTTTACTCGTTTTACTCGTTTTACTCGTATTACTCGTTTTACTCGTTTTACTCGTTTAACTAGTTTTACTCGTTTTACTCGTTTTACTCGTTTTGCTCGTTTTACTCGTTTTACTGGTTTTACTAGTTTTACTAGTTTTACTCGTTTTACTCGTTTTACTCGTTTTACTCGTTTTACTCGTTTTACTCGTTTTACTCGTTTTACTCGTTTTACTCGTTTTACTCGTTTTACTCGTTTTACTCGTTTTACTCGTTTTACTCGTTTTACTCGTTTAACTCGTTTTACTCGTTTTACTAGTTTTACTCGCTTTACTCGTTTTACTCGTTTTACTCGTTTTACTCGTTTAACTAGTTTTACTCGTTTTACTCGTTTTACTCGTTTTACTCGTTCTACTCGTTTTACTCGTTTTACTCGTTTTACTCGTTTTACTCGTTTTACTCGTTTTACTCGTTTTACTCGTTTTACTAGTTTTGCTCGTTTTACTCGTTTTACTGGTTTTACTCGTTTTACTAGTTTTACTAGTTTTACTCGTTTTACTCGTTTTACTAGTTTTACTCGTTTTACTCGTTTTACTCGTTTTACTCGTTTTACTCGTTTTACTCGTTTTACTCGTTTTACTCGTTTTACTCGTTTTACTCGTATTACTCGTTTTACTCGTTTTACTCGTTTAACTAGTTTTACTCGTTTTACTCGTTTTACTCGTTTTGCTCGTTTTACTCGTTTTACTGGTTTTACTAGTTTTACTAGTTTTACTCGTTTTACTAGTTTTACTCGTTTTACTCGTTTTACTCGTTTTACTCGTTTTACTCGTTTTACTCGTTTTACTCGTTTTACTCGTTTTACTCGTTTTACTCGTTTTACTCGTTTTACTCGTTTTACTCGTTTTACTCGTTTTACTCGTTTTACTAGTTTTACTCGTTTTACTCGGTTTACTCGTTTTACTCGTTTTACTCGTTTTGCTCGTTTTACTCGTTTTACTCGTTTTCCTCGTTTTACTCGGTTTACTCGTTTTACTCGTTTTACTCGTTTTACTCGTTCTACTCGTTTTACTCGTTTTACTCGTTTTACTCGTTTTACTCGATTTACTCGTTTTACTCGTTTTACTAGTTTTACTAGTTTTACTCGTTTTACTCGTTTTACTAGTTTTACTCGTTTTACTCGTTTTACTCGTTTTACTCGTTTTACTCGTTTTACTCGTTTTACTCGTTTTACTCGTATTACTCGTTTTACTCGTTTTACTCGTTTAACTAGTTTTACTCGTTTTACTCGTTTTACTCGTTTTGCTCGTTTTACTCGTTTTACTGGTTTTACTAGTTTTACTAGTTTTACTCGTTTTACTAGTTTTACTCGTTTTACTCGTTTTACTCGTTTTACTCGTTTTACTCGTTTTACTCGTTTTACTCGTTTTACTCGTTTTACTCGTTTTACTCGTTTTACTCGTTTTACTAGTTTTACTCGTTTTACTCGTTTTACTCGTTTTACTCATTTTACTCGTTTTACTCGTTTTACTCGTTTTACTCGTTTAACTAGTTTTACTCGTTTTACTCGTTTTACTCGTTTTACTCGTTCTACTCGTTTTACTCGTTTTACTCGTTTTACTCGTTTTACTCGTTTTACTCGTTTTACTCGTTTTACTCGTTTTACTCGTTTTACTCGTTTTACTCGTTTTACTCGTTATACTCGTTTTACTAGTTTTACTCGTTTTACTCGTTTTACTCGTTTTACTCGTTTTACTCGTTTTACTCGTTTTACTCGTTTTACTCGTTTTACTCGTTTTACTCGTTTTACTCGTTTTACTCGTTTTACTCGTTTTACTCGTTTTACTCGTTATACTCGTTTTACTAGTTTTACTCGTTATACTCGTTTTACTAGTTTTGCTCGTTTTACTCGTTTTACTCGTTTTACTCGTTTTACTCGTTTTACTCGTTTTACTCGTTTTACTCGTTTTACTCGTTTTACTAGTTTTACTAGTTTTGCTCGTTTTACTCGTTTTACTCGTTTTACTAGTTTTGCTCGTTTTACTCGTTTTACTAGTTTTGCTCGTTTTACTCGTTTTGCTCGTTTTGCTCGTTTTACTCGTTTTACTGGTTTTACTAGTTTTACTAGTTTTACTCGTTTTACTCGTTTTACTAGTTTTACTAGTTTTACTCGTTTTACTCGTTTTACTCGTTTTACTCGTTTTACTCGTTTTGCTCGTTTTACTCGTTTTACTCGTTTTCCTCGTTTTACTCGTTTTACTCGTTTTACTCGTTTTACTCGTTTTCCTCGTTTTACTCGGTTTACTCGTTTTACTCGTTTTACTCGTTTTACTCGTTTTACTCGTTTTACTCGTTTTACTCGTTCTACTCGTTTTACTCGTTTTACTCGTTTTACTCGTTTTACTCGTTTTACTCGTTTTACTCGTTTTACTCGTTTTACTAGTTTTGCTCGTTTTACTCGTTTTACTGGTTTTACTCGTTTTACTAGTTTTACTAGTTTTACTCGTTTTACTCGTTTTACTAGTTTTACTCGTTTTACTCGTTTTACTCGTTTTA
This sequence comes from Andrena cerasifolii, assembly GCF_050908995.1. Taxonomy (NCBI): domain Eukaryota; kingdom Metazoa; phylum Arthropoda; class Insecta; order Hymenoptera; family Andrenidae; genus Andrena; species Andrena cerasifolii. The sequence continues at coordinate 20,928 of NW_027485236.1, read as the reverse complement.
CTCGTTTTACTCGTTTTACTCGTTTTACTCGTTTTACTCGTTTTACTCGTTTTACTCGTATTACTCGTTTTACTCGTTTTACTCGTTTAACTAGTTTTACTCGTTTTACTCGTTTTACTCGTTTTGCTCGTTTTACTCGTTTTACTGGTTTTACTAGTTTTACTAGTTTTACTCGTTTTACTAGTTTTACTCGTTTTACTCGTTTTACTCGTTTTACTCGTTTTACTCGTTTTACTCGTTTTACTCGTTTTACTCGTTTTACTCGTTTTACTCGTTTTACTCGTTTTACTCGTTTTACTCGTTTTACTCGTTTTACTCGTTTTACTAGTTTTACTCGTTTTACTCGGTTTACTCGTTTTACTCGTTTACTCGTTTTGCTCGTTTTACTCGTTTTACTCGTTTTCCTCGTTTTACTCGGTTTACTCGTTTTACTCGTTTTACTCGTTTTACTCGTTCTACTCGTTTTACTCGTTTTACTCGTTTTACTCGTTTTACTCGATTTACTCGTTTTACTCGTTTTACTAGTTTTACTAGTTTTACTCGTTTTACTCGTTTTACTAGTTTTACTCGTTTTACTCGTTTTACTCGTTTTACTCGTTTTACTCGTTTTACTCGTTTTACTCGTTTTACTCGTATTACTCGTTTTACTCGTTTTACTCGTTTAACTAGTTTTACTCGTTTTACTCGTTTTACTCGTTTTGCTCGTTTTACTCGTTTTACTGGTTTTACTAGTTTTACTAGTTTTACTCGTTTTACTAGTTTTACTCGTTTTACTCGTTTTACTCGTTTTACTCGTTTTACTCGTTTTACTCGTTTTACTCGTTTTACTCGTTTTACTCGTTTTACTCGTTTTACTCGTTTTACTAGTTTTACTCGTTTTACTCGTTTTACTCGTTTTACTCATTTTACTCGTTTTACTCGTTTTACTCGTTTTACTCGTTTAACTAGTTTTACTCGTTTTACTCGTTTTACTCGTTTTACTCGTTCTACTCGTTTTACTCGTTTTACTCGTTTTACTCGTTTTACTCGTTTTACTCGTTTTACTCGTTTTACTCGTTTTACTCGTTTTACTCGTTTTACTCGTTTTACTCGTTTTACTCGTTATACTCGTTTTACTAGTTTTACTCGTTTTACTCGTTTTACTCGTTTTACTCGTTTTACTCGTTTTACTCGTTTTACTCGTTTTACTCGTTTTACTCGTTTTACTCGTTTTACTCGTTTTACTCGTTTTACTCGTTTTACTCGTTTTACTCGTTATACTCGTTTTACTAGTTTTACTCGTTATACTCGTTTTACTAGTTTTGCTCGTTTTACTCGTTTTACTCGTTTTACTCGTTTTACTCGTTTTACTCGTTTTACTCGTTTTACTCGTTTTACTCGTTTTACTAGTTTACTAGTTTTGCTCGTTTTACTCGTTTTACTCGTTTTACTAGTTTTGCTCGTTTTACTCGTTTTACTAGTTTTGCTCGTTTTACTCGTTTTGCTCGTTTTGCTCGTTTTACTCGTTTTACTGGTTTTACTAGTTTTACTAGTTTTACTCGTTTTACTCGTTTTACTAGTTTTACTAGTTTTACTCGTTTTACTCGTTTTACTCGTTTTACTCGTTTTACTCGTTTTGCTCGTTTTACTCGTTTTACTCGTTTTCCTCGTTTTACTCGTTTTACTCGTTTTACTCGTTTTCCTCGTTTTACTCGGTTTACTCGTTTTACTCGTTTTACTCGTTTTACTCGTTTTACTCGTTTTACTCGTTTTACTCGTTTTACTCGTTTTACTCGTTTTACTCGCTTTACTCGCTTTACTCGTTTTACTCGTTTTACTCGTTTTACTCGATTTACTCGTTTTACTCGTTTTACTCGATTTACTCGTTTTACTCGTTTTACTCGTTTTACTCGTTTAATTCGTTTTACTCGTTTTACTCGTTTTACTCGTTTTACTCGTTTTACTCGTTTTACTCGTTTTACTCGTTTTACTCGTTTTACTCGTTTTACTCGTTATACTCGTTTTACTAGTTTTACTCGTTTTACTCGTTTTACTCGTTTTACTCGTTTTACTCGTTTTACTCGTTTTACTCGTTTTACTCGTTTTACTCGTTTTACTCGTTTTACTCGTTATACTCGTTTTACTAGTTTTACTCGTTATACTCGTTTTACTAGTTTTGCTCGTTTTACTCGTTTTACTCGTTTTACTCGTTTTACTCGTTTTACTCGTTTTACTCGTTTTACTCGTTTTACTCGTTTTACTAGTTTTACTAGTTTTGCTCATTTTACTCGTTTTACTCGTTTTACTAGTTTTGCTCGTTTTACTCGTTTTACTAGTTTTGCTCGTTTTACTCGTTTTGCTCGTTTTGCTCGTTTTACTCGTTTTACTGGTTTTACTAGTTTTACTAGTTTTACTCGTTTTACTCGTTTTACTAGTTTTACTAGTTTTACTCGTTTTACTCGTTTTACTCGTTTTACTCGTTTTGCTCGTTTTACTCGTTTTACTCGTTTTACTAGTTTTGCTCGTTTTACTCGTTTTACTCGTTTTACTCGTTTTACTCGTTTTACTCGTTTTACTCGTTTTACTCGTTTTGCTCGTTTTACTCGTTTTACTCGTTTTACTCGTTTTACTCGTTTTACTCGTTTTACTCGTTTTACTCGTTTTACTCGTTTTACTCGTTTTACTCGTTTTACTCGTTTTACTCGTTTTACTCGTTTTACTGGTTTTACTAGTTTTACTAGTTTTACTAGTTTTACTCGTTTTACTAGTTTTACTCGTTTTACTAGTTTAACTAGTTTTACTCGTTTTACTCGTTTTACTCGTTTTACTCGTTTTACTCGTTTTACTCGTTTTACTCGTTTTCCTCGTTTTACTCGTTTTACTCGTTTTACTAGTTTTACTAGTTTTACTCGTTTTACTCGTTTTACTCGTTTTACTCGTTTTACTCGTTTTGCTCGTTTTACTCGTTTTACTCGTTTTCCTCGTTTTACTCGGTTTACTCGTTTTACTCGTTTTACTCGTTTTACTCGTTTTACTCGTTTTACTCGTTTAACTAGTTTTACTCGTTTTACTCGTTTTACTCGTTTTACTCGTTTTACTCGTTTTACTCGTTTTACTCGTTTTACTCGTTTTACTCGTTTTACTAGTTTTACTAGTTTTGCTCGTTTTACTCGTTTTACTCGTTTTCCTCGTTTTACTCGGTTTACTCGTTTTACTCGTTTTACTCGTTTTACTCGTTTTACTCGTTTAACTAGTTTTACTCGTTTTACTCGTTTTACTCGTTTTACTCGTTTTACTCGTTTTACTCGTTTTACTCGTTTTACTCGTTTTACTCGTTTTACTCGTTTTACTCGTTTTACTCGTTTTACTCGTTTTACTCGTTTTACTAGTTTTACTAGTTTTGCTCGTTTTACTCGTTTTACTCGTTTTACTCGTTTTACTCGTTTTACTCGTTTTACTCGTTTTACTCGTTTTACTCGTTTTACTCGTTTTACTCGTTTTACTCGATTTACTCGTTTTACTCGTTTTACTCGTTTTACTCGTTTTACTCGTTTTACTCGTTTTACTCGTTTTACTCGCTTTACTCGCTTTACTCGGTTTACTCGTTTTACTCGTTTTACTCGATTTACTCGTTTTACTCGATTTACTCGATTTACTCGTTTTACTCGTTTTACTCGTTTTACTCGTTTTACTCGTTTAATTCGTTTTACTCGTTTTACTCGTTTTACTCGTTTTACTCGTTTTACTCGTTTTACTCGCTTTACTCGTTTAACTAGTTTTACTCGTTTTACTCGTTTTACTCGTTCTACTCGTTTTACTCGTTTTACTCGTTTTACTCGTTTTACTCGTTTACTCGTTTTACTCGTTTTACTCGTTTTACTAGTTTTGCTCGTTTTACTCGTTTTGCTCGTTTTACTCGTTTTACTGGTTTTACTAGTTTTACTAGTTTTACTCGTTTTACTAGTTTTACTAGTTTTACTCGTTTACTCGTTTTACTAGTTTTACTCGTTTTACTCGTTTTACTCGTTTTACTCGTTTTACTCGTTTTACTCGTTTTACTCGTTTTACTCGTTTTACTCGTTTTACTCGTTTTACTCGTTTTACTCGTATTACTCGTTTAACTAGTTTTACTCGTTTTACTCGTTTTACTCGTTTTGCTCGTTTTACTCGTTTTACTGGTTTTACTAGTTTTACTAGTTTTACTCGTTTTACTAGTTTTACTCGTTTTACCTCGTTTTACTCGTTTTACTCGTTTTACTCGTTTTACTCGTTTTACTCGTTTTACTCGTTTTACTCGTTTTACTCGTTTTACTCGTTTTACTCGTTTTACTCGTTTTACTCGTTTTACTCGTTTTACTCGTTTTACTCGTTTTACTCGTTTTACTCGTTTTACTCGTTTTACTAGTTTTACTCGTTTTACTCGTTTTACTCGTTTACTCGTTTTACTCGTTTTACTCGTTTTACTCGTTTTACTCGTTTTACTCGTTTTACTCGTTTGACTAGTTTTACTCGTTTTACTCGCTTTACTCGTTCTACTCGTTTTACTCGTTTTACTCGTTTTACTCGTTTTACTCGTTTTACTCGATTTACTCGTTTTACTCGTTTTACTCGTTTTACTCGTTTTACTCGTTTTACTCGCTTTACTCGCTTTACTCGTTTTACTCGTTTTACTCGTTTTACTCGATTTACTCGTTTTACTCGTTTTACTCGATTTACTCGTTTTACTCGTTTTACTCGTTTTACTCGTTTTACTCGTTTAATTCGTTTTACTCGTTTTACTCGTTTTACTCGTTTTACTCGTTTTACTCGTTTTACTCGTTTTACTCGTTTTACTCGTTTTACTCGTTTTACTCGTTTTACTCGTTATACTCGTTTTACTAGTTTTACTCGTTTTACTCGTTTTACTCGTTTTACTCGTTTTACTCGTTTTACTAGTTTTGCTTGTTTTACTCGTTTTACTAGTTTTGCTCGTTTTACTCGTTTTGCTCGTTTTGCTCGTTTTACTCGTTTTACTGGTTTTACTAGTTTTACTAGTTTTACTCGTTTTACTCGTTTTACTAGTTTTACTAGTTTTACTCGTTTTACTCGTTTTACTCGTTTTACTCGTTTTACTCGTTTTGCTCGTTTTACTCGTTTTACTCGTTTTCCTCGTTTTACTCGGTTTACTCGTTTTACTCGTTTTACTCGTTTTACTCGTTTTACTCGTTTTACTCGTTTAACTAGTTTTACTCGTTTTACTCGTTTTACTCGTTTTACTCGTTTTACTCGTTTTACTCGTTTTACTCGTTTTACTCGTTTTACTCGTTTTACTCGTTTTACTCGTTTTACTCGTTTTACTCGTTTTACTAGTTTTACTAGTTTTGCTCGTTTTACTCGTTTTACTCGTTTTCCTCGTTTTACTCGGTTTACTCGTTTTACTCGTTTTACTCGTTTTACTCGTTTTACTCGTTTTACTCGTTTTACTCGTTTTACTCGTTTTACTCGTTTTACTCGTTTTACTCGTTTTACTCGTTTTACTCGTTTTACTCGTTTTACTCGTTTTACTCGTTTTACTCGTTTTACTAGTTTTACTAGTTTTGCTCGTTTTACTCGTTTTACTCGTTTTACTCGTTTTACTCGTTTTACTCGTTTTACTCGTTTTACTCGTTTTACTCGTTTTACTCGATTTACTCGTTTTACTCGTTTTACTCGTTTTACTCGTTTTACTCGTTTTACTCGTTTTACTCGTTTTACTCGCTTTACTCGCTTTACTCGTTTTACTCGTTTTACTCGTTTTACTCGATTTACTCGTTTTACTCGTTTTACTCGTTTTACTCGTTTTACTCGTTTAATTCGTTTTACTCGTTTTCCTCGTTTTACTCGTTTTACTCGTTTTACTCGTTTTACTCGTTTTACTCGTTTTACTCGTTTTACTCGTTTTACTCGTTTTACTCGTTTTACTCGTTTTACTCGTTATACTCGTTTTACTAGTTTTACTCGTTTTACTCGTTTTACTCGTTTTACTCGTTTTACTCGTTTTACTCGTTTTACTCGTTTTACTCGTTTTACTCGTTTTACTCGTTTTACTCGTTATACTCGTTTTACTAGTTTTACTCGTTATACTCGTTTTACTAGTTTTGCTCGTTTTACTCGTTTTACTCGTTTTACTCGTTTTACTCGTTTTACTCGTTTTACTCGTTTTACTAGTTTTACTAGTTTTGCTCGTTTTACTCGTTTTACTCGTTTTACTAGTTTTGCTCGTTTTACTCGTTTTACTAGTTTTGCTCGTTTTACTCGTTTTGCTCGTTTTGCTCGTTTTACTCGTTTTACTGGTTTTACTAGTTTTACTAGTTTTACTCGTTTTACTCGTTTTACTCGTTTTACTAGTTTTACTAGTTTTACTCGTTTTACTCGTTTTACTCGTTTTACTCGTTTTACTCGTTTTGCTCGTTTTACTCGTTTTACTCGTTTTACTAGTTTTGCTCGTTTTACTCGTTTTACTCGTTTTACTCGTTTTACTCGTTTTACTCGTTTTACTCGTTTAACTAGTTTTACTCGTTTTACTCGTTTTACTCGTTTTACTCGTTTTACTCGTTTTACTCGTTTTACTCGTTTTACTAGTTTTACTAGTTTTGCTCGTTTTACTCGTTTTACTCGTTTTACTCGTTTTACTCGTTTTACTCGTTTTACTCGTTTTACTCGTTTTACTCGTTTTACTCGTTTTACTCGTTTTACTCGTTTTACTGGTTTTACTAGTTTTACTAGTTTTACTCGTTTTACTAGTTTTACTCGTTTTACTAGTTTAACTAGTTTTACTCGTTTTACTCGTTTTACTCGTTTTACTCGTTTTACTCGTTTTACTCATTTTACTCGTTTTACTCGTTTTACTCGTTTTACTCGTTTTACTAGTTTTACTAGTTTTACTCGTTTTACTCGTTTTACTCGTTTTACTCGTTTTACTCGTTTTGCTCGTTTTACTCGTTTTACTCGTTTTACTCGTTTTCCTCGTTTTACTCGGTTTACTCGTTTTACTCGTTTTACTCGTTTTACTCGTTTTACTCGTTTTACTGGTTTTACTAGTTTTACTAGTTTTACTCGTTTTACTAGTTTTACTCGTTTTACTCGTTTTACTCGTTTTACTCGTTTTACTCGTTTTACTCGTTTTACTCGTTTTACTCGTTTTACTCGTTTTACTCGTTTTACTCGTTTTACTCGTTTTACTCGTTTTACTCGTTTTACTCGTTTTACTCGTTTTACTCGTTTTACTCGTTTTACTCGTTTTACTCGTTTTACTAGTTTTACTAGTTTTACTCGTTTTACTCGTTTTACTCGTTTTACTCGTTTTACTCGTTTTGCTCGTTTTACTCGTTTTACTCGTTTTACTCGTTTTCCTCGTTTAACTAGTTTTACTCGTTTTACTCGTTTTACTCGTTTTACTCGTTTTACTCGTTTTACTGGTTTTACTAGTTTTACTAGTTTTACTCGTTTTACTAGTTTTACTCGTTTTACTCGTTTTACTCGTTTTACTCGTTTTACTCGTTTTACTCGTTTTACTCGTTTTACTCGTTTTACTCGTTTTACTCGTTTTACTCGTTTTACTCGTTTTACTCGTTTTACTCGTTTTACTCGTTTTACTCGTTTTACTCGTTTTACTCGTTTTACTCGTTTTACTCGTTTTACTAGTTTTACTCGTTTTACTCGTTTTACTCGTTTTACTCGTTTTACTCGTTTTACTCGTTTTACTCGTTTTACTCGTTTTACTCGTTTTACTCGTTTGACTAGTTTTACTCGTTTTACTCGCTTTACTCGTTCTACTCGTTTTACTCGTTTTACTCGTTTTACTCGTTTTACTCGTTTTACTCGATTTACTCGTTTTACTCGTTTTACTCGTTTTACTCGTTTTACTCGTTTTACTCGCTTTACTCGCTTTACTCGTTTTACTCGTTTTACTCGTTTTACTCGATTTACTCGTTTTACTCGTTTTACTCGATTTACTCGTTTTACTCGTTTTACTCGTTTTACTCGTTTTACTCGTTTAATTCGTTTTACTCGTTTTACTCGTTTTACTCGTTTTACTCGTTTTACTCGTTTTACTCGTTTTACTCGTTTTACTCGTTTTACTCGTTTTACTCGTTTTACTCGTTTTACTCGTTTTACTCGTTATACTCGTTTTACTAGTTTTACTCGTTTTACTCGTTTTACTCGTTTTACTCGTTTTACTCGTTTTACTAGTTTTGCTTGTTTTACTCGTTTTACTAGTTTTGCTCGTTTTACTCGTTTTGCTCGTTTTGCTCGTTTTACTCGTTTTACTGGTTTTACTAGTTTTACTAGTTTTACTCGTTTTACTCGTTTTACTAGTTTTACTAGTTTTACTCGTTTTACTCGTTTTACTCGTTTTACTCGTTTTACTCGTTTTGCTCGTTTTACTCGTTTTACTCGTTTTCCTCGTTTTACTCGGTTTACTCGTTTTACTCGTTTTACTCGTTTTACTCGTTTTACTCGTTTTACTCGTTTAACTAGTTTTACTCGTTTTACTCGTTTTACTCGTTTTACTCGTTTTACTCGTTTTACTCGTTTTACTCGTTTTACTCGTTTTACTCGTTTTACTCGTTTTACTCGTTTTACTCGTTTTACTCGTTTTACTAGTTTTACTAGTTTTGCTCGTTTTACTCGTTTTACTCGTTTTCCTCGTTTTACTCGGTTTACTCGTTTTACTCGTTTTACTCGTTTTACTCGTTTTACTCGTTTTACTCGTTTTACTCGTTTTACTCGTTTTACTCGTTTTACTCGTTTTACTCGTTTTACTCGTTTTACTCGTTTTACTCGTTTTACTCGTTTTACTAGTTTTACTAGTTTTGCTCGTTTTACTCGTTTTACTCGTTTTACTCGTTTTACTCGTTTTACTCGTTTTACTCGTTTTACTCGTTTTACTCGTTTTACTCGATTTACTCGTTTTACTCGTTTTACTCGTTTTACTCGTTTTACTCGTTTTACTCGTTTTACTCGTTTTACTCGCTTTACTCGCTTTACTCGTTTTACTCGTTTTACTCGTTTTACTCGATTTACTCGTTTTACTCGTTTTACTCGTTTTACTCGTTTTACTCGTTTAATTCGTTTTACTCGTTTTCCTCGTTTTACTCGTTTTACTCGTTTTACTCGTTTTACTCGTTTTACTCGTTTTACTCGTTTTACTCGTTTTACTCGTTTTACTCGTTTTACTCGTTTTACTCGTTATACTCGTTTTACTAGTTTTACTCGTTTTACTCGTTTTACTCGTTTTACTCGTTTTACTCGTTTTACTCGTTTTACTCGTTTTACTCGTTTTACTCGTTTTACTCGTTTTACTCGTTTTACTCGTTATACTCGTTTTACTAGTTTTACTCGTTATACTCGTTTTACTAGTTTTGCTCGTTTTACTCGTTTTACTCGTTTTACTCGTTTTACTCGTTTTACTCGTTTTACTCGTTTTACTCGTTTTACTAGTTTTACTAGTTTTGCTCGTTTTACTCGTTTTACTCGTTTTACTAGTTTTGCTCGTTTTACTCGTTTTACTAGTTTTGCTCGTTTTACTCGTTTTGCTCGTTTTGCTCGTTTTACTCGTTTTACTGGTTTTACTAGTTTTACTAGTTTTACTCGTTTTACTCGTTTTACTCGTTTTACTAGTTTTACTAGTTTTACTCGTTTTACTCGTTTTACTCGTTTTACTCGTTTTACTCGTTTTGCTCGTTTTACTCGTTTTACTCGTTTTACTAGTTTTGCTCGTTTTACTCGTTTTACTCGTTTTACTCGTTTTACTCGTTTTACTCGTTTTACTCGTTTAACTAGTTTTACTCGTTTTACTCGTTTTACTCGTTTTACTCGTTTTACTCGTTTTACTCGTTTTACTCGTTTTACTAGTTTTACTAGTTTTGCTCGTTTTACTCGTTTTACTCGTTTTACTCGTTTTACTCGTTTTACTCGTTTTACTCGTTTTACTCGTTTTACTCGTTTTACTCGTTTTACTCGTTTTACTCGTTTTACTGGTTTTACTAGTTTTACTAGTTTTACTAGTTTTACTCGTTTTACTAGTTTTACTCGTTTTACTAGTTTAACTAGTTTTACTCGTTTTACTCGTTTTACTCGTTTTACTCGTTTTACTCGTTTTACTCATTTTACTCGTTTTACTCGTTTTACTCGTTTTACTCGTTTTACTAGTTTTACTAGTTTTACTCGTTTTACTCGTTTTACTCGTTTTACTCGTTTTACTCGTTTTGCTCGTTTTACTCGTTTTACTCGTTTTACTCGTTTTCCTCGTTTTACTCGGTTTACTCGTTTTACTCGTTTTACTCGTTTTACTCGTTTTACTCGTTTTACTCGTTTTACTCGTTTTACTCGTTTTACTCGTTTTACTCGTTTTACTCGTTTTACTCGTTTTACTCGTTTTACTCGTTTTACTCGTTTTACTAGTTTTACTAGTTTTGCTCGTTTTACTCGTTTTACTCGTTTTACTCGGTTTACTCGGTTTACTCGTTTTACTCGTTTTACTCGTTTTACTCGTTTTACTCGTTTTACTCGTTTAACTAGTTTTACTCGTTTTACTCGTTTTACTCGTTTTACTCGTTTTACTCGTTTTACTCGTTTTACTCGTTTTACTCGTTTTACTCGTTTTACTCGTTTTACTCGTTTTACTCGTTTTACTCGTTTTACTCGTTTTACTCGTTTTACTCGTTTTACTCGTTTTACTAGTTTTACTAGTTTTGCTCGTTTTACTCGTTTTACTCGTTTTACTCGATTTACTCGTTTTACTCGTTTTACTCGTTTTACTCGTTTTACTCGTTTTACTCGATTTACTCGTTTTACTCGTTTTACTCGTTTTACTCGTTTTACTCGTTTTACTCGCTTTACTCGCTTTACTCGTTTTACTCGTTTTACTCGTTTTACTCGATTTACTCGTTTTACTCGTTTTACTCGATTTACTCGTTTTACTCGTTTTACTCGTTTTACTCGATTTACTCGTTTTACTCGTTTTACTCGTTTTACTCGTTTTACTCGTTTTACTCGCTTTACTCGCTTTACTCGTTTTACTCGTTTTACTCGTTTTACTCGATTTACTCGTTTTACTCGTTTTACTCGATTTACTCGTTTTACTCGTTTTACTCGTTTTACTCGTTTTACTCGTTTAATTCGTTTTACTCGTTTTACTCGTTTTACTCGTTTTACTCGTTTTACTCGTTTTACTCGTTTTACTCGTTTTACTCGTTTTACTCGTTTTACTCGTTTTACTCGTTTTACTCGTTTTACTCGTTATACTCGTTTTACTAGTTTTACTCGTTTTACTCGTTTTACTCGTTTTACTCGTTTTACTCGTTTTACTCGTTTTACTCGTTTTACTCGTTTTACTCGTTTTACTCGTTTTACTCGTTTTACTCGTTTTACTCGTTATACTCGTTTTACTAGTTTTACTCGTTATACTCGTTTTACTAGTTTTGCTCGTTTTACTCGTTTTACTCGTTTTACTCGTTTTACTCGTTTTACTCGTTTTACTCGTTTTACTAGTTTTACTAGTTTTGCTCGTTTTACTCGTTTTACTCGTTTTACTAGTTTTGCTCGTTTTACTCGTTTTACTAGTTTTGCTCGTTTTACTCGTTTTGCTCGTTTTACTGGTTTTACTAGTTTTACTAGTTTTACTCGTTTTACTCGTTTTACTAGTTTTACTAGTTTTACTCGTTTTACTCGTTTTACTCGTTTTACTCGTTTTACTCGTTTTGCTCGTTTTACTCGTTTTACTCGTTTTACTAGTTTTGCTCGTTTTACTCGTTTTACTCGTTTTACTCGTTTTACTCGTTTTACTCGTTTTACTCGTTTTACTCGTTTAACTAGTTTTACTCGTTTTACTCGTTTTACTAGTTTTACTCGTTTTACTAGTTTAACTAGTTTTACTCGTTTTACTCGTTTTACTCGTTTTACTCGTTTTACTCGTTTTACTCGTTTTACTCGTTTTCCTCGTTTTACTCGTTTTACTCGTTTTACTCGTTTTACTCGTTTTACTCGTTTTACTCGTTTTACTCGTTTTACTCGTTTTCCTCGTTTTACTCGTTTTACTCGTTTTACTCGTTTTACTCGTTTTACTCGTTTTACTCGTTTTACTCGTTTTACTTGTTTTACTCGTTTTACTCGTTTTACTAGTTTTACTAGTTTTACTCGTTTTACTAGTTTTACTCGTTTTACTAGTTTAACTAGTTTTACTCGTTTTACTCGTTTTACTCGTTTTACTCGTTTTACTCGTTTTACTCGTTTTACTCGTTTTACTCGTTTTCCTCGTTTTACTCGTTTTACTCGTTTTACTCGTTTTACTCGTTTTACTCGTTTTACTAGTTTTACTCGTTATACTCGTTTTACTAGTTTTACTCGTTTTACTCGTTTTACTAGTTTTGCTCGTTTTACTCGTTTTACTCGTTTTACTCGTTTTACTCGTTTTACTCGTTTTACTCGTTTTACTCGTTTTACTCGTTTTACTCGTTTTACTCGTTTTACTCGTTTTACTAGTTTTACTCGTTTTACTCGTTTTACTCGTTTTACTAGTTTTGCTCGTTTTACTCGTTTTGCTCGTTTTGCTCGTTTTACTGGTTTTACTAGTTTTACTAGTTTTACTCGTTTTACTCGTTTTACTAGTTTTACTCGTTTTACTCGTTTTACTCGTTTTACTCGTTTTACTCGTTTTACTCGTTTTGCTCGTTTTACTCGTTTTACTCGTTTTCCTCGTTTTACTCGGTTTACTCGTTTTACTCGTTTTACTCGTTTTACTCGTTTTACTCGTTTTACTCGTTTTACTCGTTTTACTCGTTTTACTCGTTTTACTCGTTTTACTCGTTTTACTCGTTTTACTCGATTTACTCGTTTAACTCGTTTTACTCGTTTTTACTAGTTTTGCTCGTTTTACTCGTTTTACTCGTTTTACTCGTTTTACTAGTTTTACTAGTTTTACTCGTTTTACTCGTTTTACTAGTTTTACTAGTTTTACTAGTTTTGCTCGTTTTACTCGTTTTACTCGTTTTACTCGTTTTACTCGTTTTACTCGTTTTACTCGTTTTACTAGTTTTACTCGTTTTACTCGTTTTACTCGTTTTACTCGTTTTACTCGTTTTACTCGTTTTACTCGTTTTACTCGTTTTACTCGTATTACTCGTTTTACTCGTTTTACTCGTTTAACTAGTTTTACTCGTTTTACTCGTTATACTCGTTTTGCTCGTTTTACTCGTTTTACTGGTTTTACTAGTTTTACTAGTTTTACTCGTTTTACTAGTTTTACTCGTTTTACTCGTTTTACTCGTTTTACTCGTTTTACTCGTTTTACTCGTTTTACTCGTTTTACTCGTTTTACTCGTTTTACTCGTTTTACTCGTTTTACTCGTTTTACTCGTTTTACTCGTTTTACTCGTTTTACTCGTTTTACTCGTTTTACTCGTTTTACTCGTTTTACTCGTTTTACTCGTTTTACTCGTTTTACTCGTTTTACTCGTTTTACTCGTTTTACTCGTTTTACTCGTTTTACTCGTTTTACTCGTTTTACTCGTTTTACTCGTTTTACTAGTTTTACTAGTTTTACTAGTTTTGCTCGTTTTACTCGTTTTACTCGTTTTACTAGTTTTGCTCGTTTTACTCGTTTTACTAGTTTTGCTCGTTTTACTCGTTTTGCTCGTTTTACTGGTTTTACTAGTTTTACTAGTTTTACTCGTTTTACTCGTTTTACTAGTTTTACTAGTTTTACTCGTTTTACTCGTTTTACTCGTTTTACTCGTTTTACTCGTTTTGCTCGTTTTACTCGTTTTACTCGTTTTACTAGTTTTGCTCGTTTTACTCGTTTTACTCGTTTTACTCGTTTTACTCGTTTTACTCGTTTTACTCGTTTTACTCGTTTAACTAGTTTTACTCGTTTTACTCGTTTTACTAGTTTTACTCGTTTTACTAGTTTAACTAGTTTTACTCGTTTTACTCGTTTTACTCGTTTTACTCGTTTTACTCGTTTTACTCGTTTTACTCGTTTTCCTCGTTTTACTCGTTTTACTCGTTTTACTCGTTTTACTCGTTTTACTCGTTTTACTCGTTTTACTCGTTTTACTCGTTTTCCTCGTTTTACTCGTTTTACTCGTTTTACTCGTTTTACTCGTTTTACTCGTTTTACTCGTTTTACTCGTTTTACTTGTTTTACTCGTTTTACTCGTTTTACTAGTTTTACTAGTTTTACTCGTTTTACTAGTTTTACTCGTTTTACTAGTTTAACTAGTTTTACTCGTTTTACTCGTTTTACTCGTTTTACTCGTTTTACTCGTTTTACTCGTTTTACTCGTTTTACTCGTTTTGCTCGTTTTACTCGTTTTACTGGTTTTACTAGTTTTACTAGTTTTACTCGTTTTACTAGTTTTACTAGTTTTACTCGTTTTACTCGTTTTACTCGTTCTACTCGTTCTACTCGTTTTACTCGTTTTACTCGTTTTACTCGATTTACTCGTTTTACTCGTTTTGCTCGTTTTGCTCGTTTTGCTCGTTTTACTGGTTTTACTAGTTTTACTCGTTTTACTCGTTTTACTCGTTTTACTCGTTTTACTCGTTTTACTCGTTTTACTCGTTTTACTCGTTATACTCGTTTTACTAGTTTTACTCGTTATACTCGTTTTACTAGTTTTGCTCGTTTTACTCGTTTTACTCGTTTTACTCGTTTTACTCGTTTTACTCGTTTTACTTGTTTTACTCGTTTTACTCGTTTTACTAGTTTTACTAGTTTTACTCGTTTTACTAGTTTTACTCGTTTTACTAGTTTAACTAGTTTTACTCGTTTTACTCGTTTTACTCGTTTTACTCGTTTTACTCGTTTTACTCGTTTTACTCGTTTTACTCGTTTTCCTCGTTTTACTCGTTTTACTCGTTTTACTCGTTTTACTCGTTTTACTCGTTTTACTAGTTTTACTCGTTATACTCGTTTTACTAGTTTTACTCGTTTTACTCGTTTTACTAGTTTTGCTCGTTTTACTCGTTTTACTCGTTTTACTCGTTTTACTCGTTTTACTCGTTTTACTCGTTTTACTCGTTTTACTCGTTTTACTCGTTTTACTAGTTTTACTCGTTTTACTCGTTTTACTCGTTTTACTAGTTTTGCTCGTTTTACTCGTTTTGCTCGTTTTACTCGTTTTACTCGTTTTACTCGTTTTACTCGTTTTACTCGTTTTACTCGTTTTACTCGTTTTACTCGTTTTACTAGTTTTGCTCGTTTTACTCGTTTTACTCGTTTTACTCGTTTTACTCGTTTTACTCGTTTTACTCGTTTTACTCGTTTTACTCGTTTTACTCGTTTTACTCGTTTTACTCGTTTAACTAGTTTTACTCGTTTTACTCGTTTTACTAGTTTTACTCGTTTTACTAGTTTAACTAGTTTTACTCGTTTTACTCGTTTTACTCGTTTTACTCGTTTTACTCGTTTTACTCGTTTTACTCGTTTTCCTCGTTTTACTCGTTTTACTCGTTTTACTCGTTTTACTCGTTTTACTCGTTTTACTCGTTTTACTCGTTTTACTCGTTTTCCTCGTTTTACTCGTTTTACTCGTTTTACTCGTTTTACTCGTTTTACTCGTTTTACTCGTTTTACTCGTTTTACTTGTTTTACTCGTTTTACTCGTTTTACTCGTTTTACTAGTTTTACTAGTTTTACTCGTTTTACTAGTTTTACTCGTTTTACTAGTTTAACTAGTTTTACTCGTTTTACTCGTTTTACTCGTTTTACTCGTTTTACTCGTTTTACTCGTTTTACTCGTTTTACTCGTTTTGCTCGTTTTACTCGTTTTACTGGTTTTACTAGTTTTACTAGTTTTACTCGTTTTACTAGTTTTACTAGTTTTACTCGTTTTACTCGTTTTACTCGTTCTACTCGTTCTACTCGTTTTACTCGTTTTACTCGTTTTACTCGATTTACTCGTTTTACTCGTTTTGCTCGTTTTGCTCGTTTTACTAGTTTTACTGGTTTTACTAGTTTTACTCGTTTTACTCGTTTTACTCGTTTTACTCGTTTTACTCGTTTTACTCGTTTTACTCGTTTTACTCGTTATACTCGTTTTACTAGTTTTACTCGTTATACTCGTTTTACTAGTTTTGCTCGTTTTACTCGTTTTACTCGTTTTACTCGTTTTACTCGTTTTACTCGTTTTACTCGTTTTACTAGTTTTACTAGTTTTACTAGTTTTGCTCGTTTTACTCGTTTTACTCGTTTTACTAGTTTTGCTCGTTTTACTCGTTTTACTAGTTTTGCTCGTTTTACTCGTTTTGCTCGTTTTGCTCGTTTTACTCGTTTTACTAGTTTTACTAGTTTTACTCGTTTTACTCGTTTTACTCGTTTTACTCGTTTTACTCGTTTTACTCGTTTAACTAGTTTTACTCGTTTTACTCGTTTTACTCGTTTTACTCGTTTTACTCGTTTTACTCGTTTTACTCGTTTTACTCGTTTTACTCGTTTTACTCGTTTTACTCGTTTTACTCGTTTTACTCGTTTTACTCGTTTTACTCGTTTTACTCGTTTTACTAGTTTTACTAGTTTTGCTCGTTTTACTCGTTTTACTCGTTTTACTCGTTTTACTCGTTTTACTCGTTTTACTCGTTTTACTCGTTTTACTCGTTTTACTCGTTTTACTCGTTTTACTCGTTTTACTCGTTTTACTCGTTTTACTCGTTTTACTCGTTTTACTCGTTTTACTCGTTTTACTCGTTTTACTCGTTTTACTAGTTTTACTAGTTTTACTCGTTTTACTAGTTTTACTCGTTTTACTAGTTTTACTAGTTTTACTCGTTTTACTCGTTTTACTCGTTTTACTCGTTTTACTCGTTTTACTCGTTTTCCTCGTTTTACTCGTTTTACTCGTTTTACTCGTTTTACTCGTTTTACTCGTTTTACTAGTTTTACTCGTTATACTCGTTTTACTAGTTTTACTCGTTTTACTCGTTTTACTAGTTTTGCTCGTTTTACTCGTTTTACTCGTTTTACTCGTTTTACTCGTTTTACTCGTTTTACTCGTTTTACTCGTTTTACTCGTTTTACTCGTTTTACTCGTTTTACTAGTTTTACTCGTTTTACTCGTTTTACTCGTTTTACTCGTTTTACTAGTTTTGCTCGTTTTACTCGTTTTGCTCGTTTTGCTCGTTTTACTGGTTTTACTAGTTTTACTAGTTTTACTCGTTTTACTCGTTTTACTAGTTTTACTAGTTTTACTCGTTTTACTCGTTTTACTCGTTTTACTCGTTTTACTCGTTTTGCTCGTTTTACTCGTTTTACTCGTTTTCCTCGTTTTACTCGGTTTACTCGTTTTACTCGTTTTACTCGTTTTACTCGTTTTACTTGTTTTACTCGTTTTACTCGTTTTACTCGTTTTACTCGTTTTACTCGTTTTACTCGTTTTACTAGTTTTACTAGTTTTGCTCGTTTTACTCGTTTTACTCGTTTTACTAGTTTTGCTCGTTTTGCTCGTTTTACTAGTTTTGCTCGTTTTACTCGTTTTGCTCGTTTTGCTCGTTTTACTCGTTTTACTGGTTTTACTAGTGTTACTAGTTTTACTCGTTTTACTCGTTTTACTAGTTTTACTAGTTTTACTCGTTTTACTCGTTTTACTCGTTTTACTCGTTTTACTCGTTTTGCTCGTTTTGCTCGTTTTACTCGATTTACTCGTTTTCCTCGTTTTACTCGGTTTACTCGTTTTACTCGTTTTACTCGTTTTACTCGTTTTACTCGTTTTACTCGTTTTACTCGTTTAACTAGTTTTACTCGTTTTACTCGTTTTACTCGTTTTACTCGTTTTACTCGTTTTACTCGTTTTACTCGTTTTACTCGTTTTACTCGTTTTACTCGTTTTACTCGTTTTACTCGTTTTACTCGTTTTACTCGTTTTACTCGTTTTACTCGTTTTACTCGTTTTACTCGTTTTACTAGTTTTACTAGTTTTGCTCGTTTTACTCGTTTTACTCGTTTTACTCGTTTTACTCGTTTTACTCGTTTTACTCGTTTTACTCGTTTTACTCGTTTTACTCGTTTTACTCGTTTTACTCGTTTTACTCGTTTTACTCGTTTTACTCGTTTTACTCGTTTTACTCGTTTTACTCGTTTTACTCGTTTTACTCGTTTTACTCGCTTTACTCGCTTTACTCGCTTTACTCGTTTTACTCGTTTTACTCGTTTTACTCGTTTTACTCGTTTTACTCGATTTACTCGTTTTACTCGTTTTACTCGATTTACTCGTTTTACTCGTTTTACTCGTTTTACTCGTTTTACTCGTTTAATTCGTTTTACTCGTTTTACTCGTTTTACTCGTTTTACTCGTTTTACTCGTTTTACTCGTTTTACTCGTTTTACTCGTTTTACTCGTTTTACTCGTTTTACTCGTTTTACTCGTTATACTCGTTTTACTAGTTTTACTCGTTTTACTCGTTTTACTCGTTTTACTCGTTTTACTCGTTTTACTCGTTTTACTCGTTTTACTCGTTTTACTCGTTTTACTCGTTTTACTCGTTTTACTCGTTTTACTCGTTTTACTCGTTTTACTCGTTTTACTCGTTTTACTCGTTATACTCGTTTTACTTTTTTTTTTTTTTTTTTTTTTTTTTTTTTGTTTTACTCGTTATACTCGTTTTACTAGTTTTGCTCGTTTTACTCGTTTTACTCGTTTTACTCGTTTTACTCGTTTTTACTGACTAGTTTTACTAGTTTTGCTCGTTTTACTCGTTTTACTCGTTTTACTAGTTTTGCTCGTTTTACTCGTTTTACTAGTTTTGCTCGTTTTACTCGTTTTGCTCGTTTTGCTCGTTTTACTCGTTTTACTGGTTTTACTAGTTTTACTAGTTTTACTCGTTTTACTCGTTTTACTAGTTTTACTAGTTTTACTCGTTTTACTCGTTTTACTCGTTTTACTCGTTTTACTCGTTTTGCTCGTTTTACTCGTTTTACTCGTTTTCCTCGTTTTACTCGGTTTACTCGTTTTACTCGGTTTACTCGTTTTACTCGTTTTACTCGTTTTACTCGTTTTACTCGTTTTACTCGTTTTACTCGTTTTACTCGTTTTACTCGTTTTACTCGTTTTACTCGTTTTACTCGTTTTACTCGTTTTACTCGTTTTACTCGTTTTACTCGTTTTACTCGTTTTACTCGTTTTACTCGTTTTACTCGTTTTACTCGTTTTACTCGTTTTACTCGTTTTACTCGTTTTACTAGTTTTACTAGTTTTGCTCGTTTTACTCGTTTTACTCGTTTTACTCGTTTTACTCGTTTTACTCGTTTTACTCGTTTTACTCGTTTTACTCGTTTTACTCGTTTTACTCGTTTTACTGGTTTTACTAGTTTTACTAGTTTTACTCGTTTTACTAGTTTTACTCGTTTTACTAGTTTTACTAGTTTTACTCGTTTTACTCGTTTTACTCGTTTTACTCGTTTTACTCGTTTTACTCGTTTTCCTCGTTTTACTCGTTTTACTCGTTTTACTAGTTTTACTCGTTATACTCGTTTTACTAGTTTTACTCGTTTTACTCGTTTTACTAGTTTTGCTCGTTTTACTCGTTTTACTCGTTTTACTCGTTTTACTCGTTTTACTCGTTTTACTCGTTTTACTCGTTTTACTCGTTTTACTCGTTTTACTAGTTTTACTCGTTTTACTCGTTTTACTCGTTTTACTCGTTTTACTCGTTTTACTCGTTTTACTCGTTTTACTCGTTTTACTCGTTTTACTCGTTTTACTCGTTTTGCTCGTTTTACTCGTTTTACTCGTTTTCCTCGTTTTACTCGGTTTACTCGTTTTACTCGGTTTACTCGTTTTACTCGTTTTACTCGTTTTACTCGTTTTACTCGTTTTACTCGTTTTACTCGTTTTACTCGTTTTACTCGTTTTACTCGTTTTACTCGTTTTACTCGTTTTACTCGTTTTACTCGTTTTACTCGTTTTACTCGTTTTACTCGTTTTACTCGTTTTACTCGTTTTACTCGTTTTACTAGTTTTACTAGTTTTACTCGTTTTACTCGTTTTACTCGTTTTACTCGTTTTACTCGTTTTACTCGTTTTACTCGTTTTACTCGTTTTACTCGTTTTACTCGTTTTACTCGTTTTACTGGTTTTACTAGTTTTACTAGTTTTACTCGTTTTACTAGTTTTACTCGTTTTACTAGTTTTACTCGTTATACTCGTTTTACTAGTTTTACTCGTTTTACTCGTTTTACTAGTTTTCTCGTTTTACTCGTTTTACTCGTTTTACTCGTTTTACTCGTTTTACTCGTTTTACTCGTTTTACTCGTTTTACTCGTTTTACTCGTTTTACTCGTTTTACTAGTTTTACTCGTTTTACTCGTTTTACTCGTTTTACTCGTTTTACTCGTTTTACTCGTTTTACTCGTTTTACTCGTTTTACTCGTTTTACTCGTTTTACTCGTTTTACTCGTTTTACTCGTTTTACTCGTTTTACTCGTTTTACTCGTTTTACTCGTTTTACTCGTTTTACTCGTTTTACTCGTTTTACTCGTTTTACTCGTTTTACTCGTTTTACTCGTTTTACTCGTTTTACTCGTTTTACTCGTTTTACTCGTTTTACTCGTTTTACTCGTTTTACTCGTTTTACTCGTTTTACTCGTTTTACTCGTTTTACTCGTTTTACTCGTTTTACTCGTTTTACTCGTTTTACTCGTTTTACTCGTTTTACTCGTTTTACTCGTTTTACTCGTTTTACTCGTTTTACTCGTTTTACTCGTTTTACTCGTTTTACTCGTTTTACTCGTTTTACTCGTTTTACTCGTTTTACTCGTTTTACTCGTTTTACTCGTTTTACTCGTTTTACTAGTTTTACTCGTTTTACTCGTTTTACTCGTTTTACTCGTTTTACTCGTTTTACTCGTTTTACTCGTTTTACTCGTTTTACTCGTTTTACTCGTTTTACTCGTTTTACTCGTTTTACTCGTTTTACTCGTTTTACTCGTTTTAC
>NW_027485235.1:0-46521 GCF_050908995.1 Andrena cerasifolii | reverse complement strand
TGGAAAGAGGTATACTAAATTTCAGCTTCAAATGCATCGCCTTAAAGTTGCCAATAAGAGGCGCAGACCTTTCAAGAGGTGTTCGAAAATTCTGCGTCTCTTCGTTAACCAGTCACTGTCTCGAAACATCTGTGCCACTTCTCGCTCTTTGATTTGCTCTCCGGAGACGTTACTTTGTGCCATCTCTTTCGACAGAATATTCTCCTGTTACAAAGCGCAATTTTGTGCATTCTGAACATTTTCTCCAGATTTTGGCCAATATATCATGAGAACATGAAGTAGAAAGAGGTATACTAAATTTCAGATTCAAAGCCATCGCCTTAAAGTTGCAAATAAGAGGCGGAGGCCTTTCAAGAGGCGTTCGAAAATACTGCGTCTCTTCGTTAAACAGTCACTGTCTCGAAACATCTGCGCCACTCCTCGCTCAATGATTTGCTCTCCGGTGATGTTACTTTGTGCCATCTCTTTCAACGGCATGCTCTCCTGCTAAAAAGCGCAATTTTGTGCATTCTGAAAATATTCGCAGGTTTTGGCCAATATATCAGGGGAACATGAAGTGGAAAGAGGTATACTAAATTTCTGCTTCAAATGCATCGCCTTAAAGTTGCCAATAAGAGGCGCAGACCTTTCAAGAGGTGTTCGAAAATTCGGCGTCTCTTCGTTAACCAGTCACTGTCTCGAATCATCTGCGCCACTCCTCGCTCAATGATTTGCTCTCCGGTGATGTTACTTTGTGCCATCTCTTTCGACGGCATGTTCTCCTGTTACAAAGCGCAATTTTGTGCATTCTGAAAATATTCGCCAAATTTTGGCCAATATATCATGAGAACATGAAGTGGAAAGAGGTATACTAAATTTCAGCTTCAAATGCATCGCCTTAAAGTTGCCAATAAGAGGCGCAGGCCTTTCAAGAGGTGTTCGAAAATTCTGCGTCTCTTCGTAAACAGTCACTGTCTCGAAACATCTGCGCCACTTCTCGCTCTTTGATTTGCTCTCTGGAGACGTTATCTTGTGCCATCTCTTTCGACGGCATGTTCTCCTATTACAAAGGGCAATTTTGTGCCTTCTGAAAATTTTCGCCAGATTTTGGCCAACATATCATGAGAACATAAAGTGGAAAGAGGTATAATAAATTTCAGCTTCAAAGGCATCGCCTTAAAGATGCAAATATAAGGCGGAGGCCTTTCAAGTGGCGTTCCAAAATTCTGCGTCTCTTCGTTAAACAGTCACTGTCTCGAAACACATGCGCCACTTCTCGCTCATTGATTTGCTCTCCGGAGACGTTACTTTGTGCCATCTCTTTCGACGGCATGTTCTCCTGTTGCAAAGCGCAATTTTCTGCATTGTGAAAATATTCGCAGGTTTTGGCCAATATATCAGGGGAACATGAAGTGGAATGAGGTATACTAAATTTCAGATTCAAAGGCATCGCCTTAAAGTTGCCAATAAGAGGCGCAGGCCTTTCAAGAGGTGTTCGAAAATTCTGCGTCTCTTCGTTAAACAGTCACTGTCTCGAAACACATGCGCCACTTCTCCCTCATTGATTTGCTCTCCGGAGACGTTACTTTGTGCCATCTCTTTCGACGGCATGTTCTCCTGTTACAAAGCGCAATTATGTGCATTCTGAAAATATTCGCAGGTTTTGGCCAATGTATCAGGAGAACATGAAGTGGGAAGATGTACACTAAATTTCAGCTTCAAAGGCATCACCTTAAAGTTGCCAATAAGAGGCGCAGGCCTTTCAAGAGGTGTTCGAAAATTCTGCGCCTCTTCGTTAAACAGTCACTGTCTCGAAACACATGCGCCACTTCTCGCTCATTGATTTGCTCTCCGGAGACGTTACTTTGTGCCATCTCTTTCGACGGCATGTTCTCCTGTTACAAAGCGCAATTTTGTGCATTCTGAAAATATTCGCAGGTTTTGGCCAATATATCAGGGGAACATGAAGTGGAATGAGGTATACTAAATTTCAGATTCAAAGGCATCGCCTTAAAGTTGCCAATAAGAGGCGCAGGCCTTTCAAGAGGTGTTCGAAAATTCTGCGTCTCTTCGTTAAACAGTCACTGTCTCGAAACACATGCGCCACTTCTCCCTCATTGATTTGCTCTCCGGAGACGTTACTTTGTGCCATCTCTTTCGACGGCATGTTCTCCTGTTACAAAGCGCAATTATGTGCATTCTGAAAATATTCGCAGGTTTTGGCCAATGTATCAGGAGAACATGAAGTGGAAAGATGTACACTAAATTTCAGCTTCAAAGGCATCACCTTAACGTTGCCAATAAGAGGCGCAGGCCTTTCAAGAGGTGTTCGAAAATTCTGCGTCTCTTCGTTAAACAGTCACTGTCTCGAAACATCAGCGCCACTTCTCGCTCTTTGATTTGCTCTCCGGAGACGTTACTTTGTGCCATCTCTTTCGACGGCATGTTCTCCTATTACAAAGGGCAATTTTGTGCCTTCTGAAAATTTTCGCCAGATTATGGCCAACATATCATGAGAACATAAAGTGGAAAGAGGTATACTAAATTCCAGCTTCAAAGGCATCGCCTTAAAGTTGCAAATATAAGGCGCAGGCCTTTCAAGAGGCGTTCCAAAATTCTGCGTCTCTTCGTTAAACAGTGACTGTCTCGAAACATCTGCGCCACTCCACGCTCTTTGATTTGCTCTATGGAGACTTTACTTTGTGCCATCTCTTTCGACGGCATGTTCTCCTGTTACAAAGCGCAATTTTGTGCATTCTGAAAATATTCGCAGGTTTTGGCCAATATATCAGGAGAACATGAAGTGGAATGAGGTATACTAAATTTCAGATTCAAAGGCATCGCCTTAAAGTTGCTAATAAGAGGCGCAGGCCTTTCAAGAGGCGTTCGAAAATTCTGCTCCTCTTCGTCAAGAGTCACTGTCTCGAAACATCTGCGCCACTTCTCGCTCATTGATTTGCTCTCCGGAGACGTTACTTTGTGCCATTTCTTTCGACGGCATGTTCTCCTGTTGCAAAGCGCAATTTTGTGCATTCTGAAAATATTCGCAGGTTTTGGCCAATATATCAGGGGAACATGAAGTGGAATGAGGTATACTAAATTTCAGATTCAAAGGCATCGCCTTAAAGTTGCCAATAAGAGGCGCAGGCCTTTCAAGAGGCGTTCCAAAATTCTGCGTCTCTTCGTTAAACAGTCACTGTCTCGAAACATCTGCGCCACTCCACGCTCTTTGATTTGCTCTCCGGAGACGTTACTTTGTGCCATCCCTTTCGACGGCATGTTCTCCTGTTACAAAGCGCAATTTTGTGCGTTCTGAAAATTTTCGCCAGATTTTGGCCAATATATCATGAGAACATGAAGTGGAATGAGGTATACTAAATTTCAGATACAAAGGCATCGCCTTTAAGTTGCTAATAAGAGGCGCAGGCGTTTCAAGAGGTGTTCGAAAATTCTGCGCCTCTTCGTTAAACAGTCACTGTCTCGAAACACATGCGCCACTTCTCGCTCATTGATTTGCTCTCCGGAGACGTTACTTTGTGCCATCTCTTTCGACGGCATGTTCTCCTGTTGCAAAGCGCAATTTTGTGCATTCTGAAAATATTCGCAGGTTTTGGCCAATATATCAGGGGAACATGAAGTGGAATGAGGTATACTAAATTTCAGATTCAAAGGCATCGCCTTAAAGTTGCCAATAAGAGGCGCAGGCCTTTCAAGAGGTGTTCGAAAATTCTGCGTCTCTTCCTTAAACAGCCACTGTCTCAAAATACATGCGCCACTTCTCGCTCATTGATTTGCTCCCCGGAGACGTTACTTTGTGCCATCTCTTTCGACGGCATGTTCTCCTGTTACAAAGCGCAATTTTGTGCGTTTAGAAAATTTTCGCCAGATTTTGGCCAATGTATCATGAGAACATGAAGTGGAAAGAGGTATACTAAATTTCAGCTTCAAATGCATCGCCATAAAGTTGCCAATAAGAGGCGCAGGCCTTTCAAGAGGTGTTCGAAAATTCTGCGTCTCTTCGTTAAACAGTCACTGTCTCGAAACATCAGCGCCACTCCTCGCTCTTTGATTTGCTCTATGGAGACGTTACTTTGTGCCATCTCTTCCAACGGCATGATCTCCTGTTAAAAAGCGCAATTTTGTGCGTTCTGAAAATTTTCGCCAGATTTTGGCCAATATATCATGAGAACATGAAGTGGAAAGAGGTATACTAAATTTCAGCTTCAAATGCATCGCCTTAAAGTAGCAAATAAGAGGCGCAGGCCTTTCAAGAGGCGTTCGAAAATTCTGCGTCTCTTCGTTAACCAGTCACTGTCTCGAAACATCTGTGCCACTTCTCGCCCTTTGATTTGCTCTCCGGAGACGTTACTTTGTGCCATCTCTTTCGACAGCATATTCTCCTGTTACAAAGCGCAATTTTGTGCATTCTGAACATTTTCTCCAGATTTTGGCCAATATATCATGAGAACATGAAGTAGAAAGAGGTATACTAAATTTCAGCTTCAAAGCCATCGCCTTAAAGTTGCAAATAAGAGGCGGAGGCCTTTCAAGAGGCGTTCGAAAATACTGCGTCTCTTCGTTAAACAGTCACTGTCTCGAATTATCTGCGCCACTCCTCGCTCAATGATTTGCTCTCCGGTGATGTTACTTTGTGCCATCTCTTTCGACGGCACGTTCTCCTGTTACAAAGCGCAATTTTGTGCATTCTGAAAATATTCGCCAAATTTTGGCCAATATATCATGAGAACATGAAGTGGAAAGATGTATACTAAATTTCAGCTTCAAATGCATCGCCTTAAAGTTGCCAATAAGAGGCGCAGGCCTTTCAAGAGATGTTCGAAAATTCTGCGTCTCTTCGCAAACAATCACTGTCTCGAAACATCTGCGCCACTTCTCGCTCTTTGATTTGCTCTCTGGAGACGTTATCTTGTGCCATCTCTTTCGACGGCATGATCTCCTGCTAAAAAGCGCAATTTTGTGCACTCTGAAAATATTCGCAGGTTTTGGCCAATGTATCAGGAGAACATGAAGTGGAAAGAGGTACACTAAATTTCAGCTTCAAAGGCATCACCTTAAAGTTGCCAATAAGAGGCGCAGGCCGTTCAAGAGGTGTTCGAAAATTCTGCGTCTCTTCGTTAAACAGTCACTGTCTCGAAACATCTGCGCCACTTCTCGCTCCTTGATTTGCTCTCCGGAGACGTTACTTTGTGCCATCTCTTTCGACGGCATGTTCTCCTATTACAAAGGGCAATTTTGTGCCTTCTGAAAATTTTCGCCAGATTTTGGCCAATATATCATGAGAACATGAAGTGGAATGAGGTATACTAAATTTCAGATACAAAGGCATCGCCTTTAAGTTGCTAATAAGAGGCGCAGGCGTTTCAAGAGGTGTTCGAAAATTCTGCGCCTCTTCGTTAAACAGTCACTGTCTCGAAACATCTGCGCCACTCCACGCTCTTTGATTTGCTCTATGGAGACTTTACTTTGTGCCATCTCTTTCAACGGCATGATCTCCTGCTAAAAAGCGCAATTTTGTGCATTCTGAAAATATTCGCAGGTTTTGGCCAATATATCAGGAGAACATGAAGTGGAATGAGGTATTCTAAATTTCAGATTCAAAGGCATCGCCTTAAAGTTGCTAATAAGAGGCGCAGGCCTTTCAAGAGGCGTTCGAAAATTCTGCTCCTCTTCGTTAAAGAGTCACTGTCTCGAAACATCTGCGCCACTTCTCGCTCTTTGATTTGCTCTCCGGAGACGTTACTTTGTGCCATCCCTTTCGACGGCATATTCTCCTGTTACAAAGCGCAATTTCGTGCGTTCTGAAAATTTTCGCCAGATTTTGGCCAATATATCATGAGAACATGAAGTGGAATGAGGTATACTAAATTTCAGATACAAAGGCATCGCCTTTAAGTTGCTAATAAGAGGCGCAGGCGTTTCAAGAGGTGTTCGAAAATTCTGCGCCTCTTCGTTAAACAGTCACTGTCTCGAAACACATGCGCCACTTCTCGCTCATTGATTTGCTCTCCGGAGACGTTACTTTGTGCCATCTCTTTCGACGGCATGTTCTCCTGTTACAAAGGGCAATTTTGTGCATTCTGAAAATATTCGCAGGTTTTGGCCAATATATCAGGGGAACATGAAGTGGAATGAGGTATACTAAATTTCAGCTTCAAATGCATCGCCTTAAAGTTGCCAATAAGAGGCGCAGGCCTTTCAAGAGGCGTTCCAAAATTCTGCGTCTCTTCGTTAAACAGTCACTGTCTCGAAACATCTGCGCCATTCCACGCTCTTTGATTTGCTCTATGGAGACTTTACTTTGTGCCATCTCTTCCAACGGCATGATCTCCTGTTAAAAAGCGCAATTTTGTGCGTTCTGAAAATTTTCGCCAGATTTTGGCCAATATATCATGAGAACATGAAGTGGAATGAGGTATACTAAATTTCAGATACAAAGGCATCGCCTTTAAGTTGCTAATAAGAGGCGCAGGCGTTTCAAGAGGTGTTCGAAAATTCTGCGCCTCTTCGTTAAACAGTCACTGTCTCGAAACACATGCGCCACTTCTCGCTCATTGATTTGCTCTCCGGAGACGTTACTTTGTGCCATCTCTTTCGACGGCATGTTCTCCTGTTACAAAGCGCAATTTTGTGCATTCTGAAAATATTCGCAGGTTTTGGCCAATATATCAGGGGAACATGAAGTGGAATGAGGTATACTAAATTTCAGATTCAAAGGCATCGCCTTAAAGTTGCCAATATGAGGCGCAGGCCTTTCAAGAGGTGTTCGAAAATTCTGCGTCTCTTCCTTAAACAGTCACTGTCTCGAAACATCTGCGCCACTCCTCGCTCTTTGATTTGCTCTATGGAGACTTTACATTGTGCCATCTCTTTCAACGGCATGATCTCCTGCTAAAAAGCGCAATTTTGTGCCTTCTGAAAATTTTCGCCAGATTTTGGCCAACATATCATGAGAACATAAAGTGGAAAGAGGTATAATAAATTTCAGCTTCAAAGGCATCGCCTTAAAGTTGCAAATATAAGGCGGAGGCCTTTCAAGAGGCGTTCCAAAATTCTGCGTCTCTTCGTTAAACAGTCACTGTCTCGAAACATCTGCGCCACTCCTCGCTCTTTGATTTGCTCTATGGAGACTTTACATTGTGCCATCTCTTTCAACGGCATGATCTCCTGCTAAAAAGCGCAATTTTGTGCATTCTGAAAATATTCGCAGGTTTTGGCCAATATATCAGGAGAACATGAAGTGGAATGAGGTATACTAAATTTCAGCTGCAAACGCATCGCCTTAAAGTTGCCAATAAGAGGCGCAGGCCTTTCAAGAGGTGTTCGAAAATTCTGCGTCTCTTCGTTAAACCGTCACTGTCTCGAAACACATGCGCCACTTCTCGCTCATTGATTTGCTCTCCGGAGACGTTACTTTGTGCCATCTCTTTCGACGGCATGTTCTCCTGTTACAAAGCGTAATTTTGTGCGTTTAGAAAATTTTCGCCAGATTTTGGGCAATGTATCATGAGAACATGAAGTGGAAAGAGGTACACTAAATTTCAGCTTCAAAGGCATCACCTTAAAGTTGCCAATAAGAGGCGCAGGCCGTTCAAGAGGTGTTCGAAAATTCTGCGTCTCTTCGTTAAACAGTCACTGTCTCGAAACATCTGCGCCACTTCTCGGTCTTTGATTTGCTCTCCGGAGACGTTACTTTGTGCCATCTGTTTCGACGGCATGTTCTCCTATTACAAAGGGAAATTTTGTGCCTTCTGAAAATTTTCGCCAGATTTTGGCCAACATATCATGAGAACATAAAGTGGAAAGAGGTATACTAAATTCCAGCTTCAAAGGCATCGCCTTAAAGTTGCAAATACAAGGTGCAGGCCTTTCAAGAGGCGTTCCAAAATTCTGCGTCTCTTCGTTAAACAGTCACTGTCTCGAAACATCTGCGCCATTCCACGCTCTTTGATTTGCTCTATGGAGACTTTACTTTGTGCCATCTCTTTCAACGGCATGATCTCCTGCTAAAAAGCGCAATTTTGTGCATTCTGAAAATATTCGCAGGTTTTGGCCAATATATCAGGGGAACATGAAGTGGAATGAGGTATACTAAATTTCAGCTTCAAAGGCATCGCCTTAAAGTTGCAAATATAAGGCGGAGGCCTTTCAAGAGGCGTTCCAAAATTCTGCGTCTCTTCGTTAAACAGTCACTGTCGCGAAACATCTGCGCCACTCCTCGCTCTTTGATTTGCTCTATGGAGACTTTACATTGTGCCATCTCTTTCGACGGCATGTTCTCCTGTTACAAAGCGCAATTTTGTGCGTTTGAAAATTTTCGCCAGATTTTGGCCAACATATCATGAGAACATAAAGTGGAAAGAGGTATACTAAATTCCAGCTTCAAAGGCATCGCCTTAAAGTTGCAAATATAAGGCGCAGGCCTTTCAAGAGGCGTTCCAAAGTTCTGCGTCTCTTCGTTAAACAGTCACTGTCTCGAAACATCTGCGCCATTCCACGCTCTTTGATTTGCTCTCCGGAGACGTTACTTTGTGCCATCTCTTTCGACGGCATGATCTCCTGCTAAAAAGCGCAATTTTGTGCACTCTGAAAATATTCGCAGGTTTTGGCCAATGTATCAGGAGAACATGAAGTGGAAAGAGGAACACTAAATTTCAGCTTCAAAGGCATCACCTTAAAGTTGCCAATAAGAGGCGCAGGCCGTTCAAGAGGTGTTCGAAAATTCTGCGTCTCTTCGTTAAACAGTCACTGTCTCGAAACATCTGCGCCACTTCTCGCTCTTTGATTTGCTCTCCGGAGACGTTACTTTGTGCCATCTCTTTCGACGGCATGTTCTCCTATTACAAAGGGCAATTTTGTGCCTTCTGAAAATTTTCGCCAGATTTTGGCGAACATATCATGAGAACCTAAAGTGGAAAGAGGTATACTAAATTCCAGCTTCAAAGGCATCGCCTTAAAGTTGCAAATATAAGGCGCAGGCCTTTCAAGAGGCGTTCCAAAATTCTGCGTCTCTTCGTTAAACAGTCACTGTCTCGAAACATCTGCGCCACTCCTCGCTCTTTGATTTGCTCTATGGAGACTTTACTTTGTGCCATCTCTTTCAACGGCATGATCTCCTGCTAAAAAGCGCAATTTTGTGCCTTCTGAAAATTTTCGCCAGATTTTGGCCAACATATCATGAGAACATAAAGTGGAAAGAGGTATACTAAATTCCAGCTTCAAAGGCATCGCCTTAAAGTTGCAAATACAAGGCGCAGGCCTTTCAAGAGGCGTTCCAAAATTCTGCGTCTCTTCGTTAAACAGTCACTGTCTCGAAACATCTGCGCCATTCCACGCTCTTTGATTTGCTCTATGGAGACTTTACTTTGTGCCATCTCTTTCAACGGCATGATCTCCTGCTAAAAAGCGCAATTTTGTGCATTCTGAAAATATTCGCAGGTTTTGGCCAATATATCAGGGGAACATGAAGTGGAATGAGGTATACTAAATTTCAGCTTCAAAGGCATCGCCTTAAAGTTGCAAATATAAGGCGGAGGCCTTTCAAGAGGCGTTCCAAAATTCTGCGTCTCTTCGTTAAACAGTCACTGTCGCGAAACATCTGCGCCACTCCTCGCTCTTTGATTTGCTCTATGGAGACTTTACATTGTGCCATCTCTTTCGACGGCATGTTCTCCTGTTACAAAGCGCAATTTTGTGCGTTTGAAAATTTTCGCCAGATTTTGGCCAACATATCATGAGAACATAAAGTGGAAAGAGGTATACTAAATTCCAGCTTCAAAGGCATCGCCTTAAAGTTGCAAATATAAGGCGCAGGCCTTTCAAGAGGCGTTCCAAAGTTCTGCGTCTCTTCGTTAAACAGTCACTGTCTCGAAACATCTGCGCCATTCCACGCTCTTTGATTTGCTCTCCGGAGACGTTACTTTGTGCCATCTCTTTCGACGGCATGATCTCCTGCTAAAAAGCGCAATTTTGTGCACTCTGAAAATATTCGCAGGTTTTGGCCAATGTATCAGGAGAACATGAAGTGGAAAGAGGTACACTAAATTTCAGCTTCAAAGGCATCACCTTAAAGTTGCCAATAAGAGGCGCAGGCCGTTCAAGAGGTGTTCGAAAATTCTGCGTCTCTTCGTTAAACAGTCACTGTCTCGAAACATCTGCGCCACTTCTCGCTCTTTGATTTGCTCTCCGGAGACGTTACTTTGTGCCATCTCTTTCGACGGCATGTTCTCCTATTACAAAGGGCAATTTTGTGCCTTCTGAAAATTTTCGCCAGATTTTGGCGAACATATCATGAGAACCTAAAGTGGAAAGAGGTATACTAAATTCCAGCTTCAAAGGCATCGCCTTAAAGTTGCAAATATAAGGCGCAGGCCTTTCAAGAGGCGTTCCAAAATTCTGCGTCTCTTCGTTAAACAGTCACTGTCTCGAAACATCTGCGCCACTCCACGCTCTTTGATTTGCTCTATGGAGACTTTACTTTGTGCCATCTCTTTCAACGGCATGATCTCCTGCTAAAAAGCGCAATTTTGTGCATTCTGAAAATATTCGCAGGTTTTGGCCAATATATCAGGAGAACATGAAGTGGAATGAGGTATACTAAATTTCAGATTCAAAGGCATCGCCTTAAAGTTGCCAATAAGAGGCGCAGGCCTTTCAAGAGGCGTTCGAAAATTCTGCTCCTCTTCGTTAAAGAGTCACTGTCTCGAAACACATGCGCCACTTCTCGCTCATTGATTTGCTCTCCGGAGACGTTACTTTGTGCCATCTCTTTCGACGGCATGTTCTCCTGTTACAAAGCGTAATTTTGTGCGTTTAGAAAATTTTCGCCAGATTTTGGCCAATGTATCATGAGAACATGAAGTGGAAAGAGGTATACTAAATTTCAGCTTCAAATGCATCGCCATAAAGTTGCCAATAAGAGGCGCAGGCCTTTCAAGAGGTGTTCGAAAATTCTGCGTCTCTTCGTTAAACAGTCACTGTCTCGAAACATCAGCGCCACTCCTCGCTTTTTGATTTGCTCTATGGAGACGTTACTTTGTGCCATCTCTTTCAACGGCATGATCTCCTGCTAAAAAGCGCAATTTTGTGCATTCTGAAAATATTCGCAGGTTTTGGCCAATATATCAGGAGAACATGAAGTGGAATGAGGTATACTAAATTTCAGATTCAAAGGCATCGCCTTAAAGTTGCCAATAAGAGGCGCAGGCCTTTCAAGAGGCGTTCGAAAATTCTGCTCCTCTTCGTTAAAGAGTCACTGTCTCGAAACACATGCGCCACTTCTCGCTCATTGATTTGCTCTCCGGAGACGTTACTTTGTGCCATCTCTTTCGACGGCATGTTCTCCTGTTACAAAGCGTAATTTTGTGCGTTTAGAAAATTTTCGCCAGATTTTGGCCAATGTATCATGAGAACATGAAGTGGAAAGAGGTATACTAAATTTCAGCTTCAAATGCATCGCCATAAAGTTGCCAATAAGAGGCGCAGGCCTTTCAAGAGGTGTTCGAAAATTCTGCGTCTCTTCGTTAAACAGTCACTGTCTCGAAACATCTGCGCCACTCCTCGCTCTTTGATTTGCTCTATGGAGACTTTACATTGTGCCATCTCTTTCAACGGCATGATCTCCTGCTAAAAAGCGCAATTTTGTGCATTCTGAAAATATTCGCAGGTTTTGGCCAATATATCAGGAGAACATGAAGTGGAATGAGGTATACTAAATTTCAGCTGCAAATGCATCGCCTTAAAGTTGCCAATAAGAGGCGCAGGCCTTTCAAGAGGTGTTCGAAAATTCTGCGTCTCTTCGTTAAACCGTCACTGTCTCGAAACACATGCGCCACTTCTCGCTCATTGATTTGCTCTCCGGAGACGTTACTTTGTGCCATCTCTTTCGACGGCATGTTCTCCTGTTACAAAGCGTAATTTTGTGCGTTTAGAAAATTTTCGCCAGATTTTGGCCAATGTATCATGAGAACATGAAGTGGAAAGAGGTACACTAAATTTCAGCTTCAAAGGCATCACCTTAAAGTTGCCAATAAGAGGCGCAGGCCGTTCAAGAGGTGTTCGAAAATTCTGCGTCTCTTCGTTAAACAGTCACTGTCTCGAAACATCTGCGCCACTTCTCGGTCTTTGATTTGCTCTCCGGAG
This sequence comes from Andrena cerasifolii, assembly GCF_050908995.1. Taxonomy (NCBI): domain Eukaryota; kingdom Metazoa; phylum Arthropoda; class Insecta; order Hymenoptera; family Andrenidae; genus Andrena; species Andrena cerasifolii. Next base: position 34,383 of record NW_027485235.1, on the reverse strand, counting down.
ACGTTACTTTGTGCCATCTGTTTCGACGGCATGTTCTCCTATTACAAAGGGAAATTTTGTGCCTTCTGAAAATTTTCGCCAGATTTTGGCCAACATATCATGAGAACATAAAGTGGAAAGAGGTATACTAAATTCCAGCTTCAAAGGCATCGCCTTAAAGTTGCAAATACAAGGCGCAGGCCTTTCAAGAGGCGTTCCAAAATTCTGCGTCTCTTCGTTAAACAGTCACTGTCTCGAAACATCTGCGCCATTCCACGCTCTTTGATTTGCTCTATGGAGACTTTACTTTGTGCCATCTCTTTCAACGGCATGATCTCCTGCTAAAAAGCGCAATTTTGTGCATTCTGAAAATATTCGCAGGTTTTGGCCAATATATCAGGGGAACATGAAGTGGAATGAGGTATACTAAATTTCAGCTTCAAAGGCATCGCCTTAAAGTTGCAAATATAAGGCGGAGGCCTTTCAAGAGGCGTTCCAAAATTCTGCGTCTCTTCGTTAAACAGTCACTGTCGCGAAACATCTGCGCCACTCCTCGCTCTTTGATTTGCTCTATGGAGACTTTACATTGTGCCATCTCTTTCGACGGCATGTTCTCCTGTTACAAAGCGCAATTTTGTGCGTTTGAAAATTTTCGCCAGATTTTGGCCAACATATCATGAGAACATAAAGTGGAAAGAGGTATACTAAATTCCAGCTTCAAAGGCATCGCCTTAAAGTTGCAAATATAAGGCGCAGGCCTTTCAAGAGGCGTTCCAAAGTTCTGCGTCTCTTCGTTAAACAGTCACTGTCTCGAAACATCTGCGCCATTCCACGCTCTTTGATTTGCTCTCCGGAGACGTTACTTTGTGCCATCTCTTTCGACGGCATGATCTCCTGCTAAAAAGCGCAATTTTGTGCACTCTGAAAATATTCGCAGGTTTTGGCCAATGTATCAGGAGAACATGAAGTGGAAAGAGGTACACTAAATTTCAGCTTCAAAGGCATCACCTTAAAGTTGCCAATAAGAGGCGCAGGCCGTTCAAGAGGTGTTCGAAAATTCTGCGTCTCTTCGTTAAACAGTCACTGTCTCGAAACATCTGCGCCACTTCTCGCTCTTTGATTTGCTCTCCGGAGACGTTACTTTGTGCCATCTCTTTCGACGGCATGTTCTCCTATTACAAAGGGCAATTTTGTGCCTTCTGAAAATTTTCGCCAGATTTTGGCGAACATATCATGAGAACCTAAAGTGGAAAGAGGTATACTAAATTCCAGCTTCAAAGGCATCGCCTTAAAGTTGCAAATATAAGGCGCAGGCCTTTCAAGAGGCGTTCCAAAATTCTGCGTCTCTTCGTTAAACAGTCACTGTCTCGAAACATCTGCGCCACTCCACGCTCTTTGATTTGCTCTATGGAGACTTTACTTTGTGCCATCTCTTTCAACGGCATGATCTCCTGCTAAAAAGCGCAATTTTGTGCATTCTGAAAATATTCGCAGGTTTTGGCCAATATATCAGGAGAACATGAAGTGGAATGAGGTATACTAAATTTCAGATTCAAAGGCATCGCCTTAAAGTTGCCAATAAGAGGCGCAGGCCTTTCAAGAGGTGTTCGAAAATTCTGCGTCTCTTCGTTAAACAGTCACTGTCTCGAAACATCAGCGCCACTCCTCGCTCTTTGATTTGCTCTATGGAGACGTTACTTTGTGCCATCTCTTCCAACGGCATGATCTCCTGTTAAAAAGCGCAATTTTGTGCCTTCTGAAAATTTTCGCCAGATTTTGGCCAACATATCATGAGAACATAAAGTGGAAAGAGGTATACTAAATTCCAGCTTCAAAGGCATCGCCTTAAAGTTGCAAATACAAGGCGCAGGCCTTTCAAGAGGCGTTCCAAAATTCTGCGTCTCTTCGTTAAACAGTCACTGTCTCGAAATATCTGCGCCATTCCACGCTCTTTGATTTGCTCTATGGAGACTTTACTTTGTGCCATCTCTTTCAACGGCATGATCTCCTGCTAAAAAGCGCAATTTTGTGCATTCTGAAAATATTCGCAGGTTTTGGCCAATATATCAGGGGAACATGAAGTGGAATGAGGTATACTAAATTTCAGCTTCAAAGGCATCGCCTTAAAGTTGCAAATATAAGGCGGAGGCCTTTCAAGAGGCGTTCCAAAATTCTGCGTCTCTTCGTTAAACAGTCACTGTCGCGAAACATCTGCGCCACTCCTCGCTCTTTGATTTGCTCTATGGAGACTTTACATTGTGCCATCTCTTTCGACGGCATGTTCTCCTGTTACAAAGCGCAATTTTGTGCGTTTGAAAATTTTCGCCAGATTTTGGCCAACATATCATGAGAACATAAAGTGGAAAGAGGTATACTAAATTCCAGCTTCAAAGGCATCGCCTTAAAGTTGCAAATATAAGGCGCAGGCCTTTCAAGAGGCGTTCCAAAGTTCTGCGTCTCTTCGTTAAACAGTCACTGTCTCGAAACATCTGCGCCATTCCACGCTCTTTGATTTGCTCTCCGGAGACGTTACTTTGTGCCATCTCTTTCGACGGCATGATCTCCTGCTAAAAAGCGCAATTTTGTGCACTCTGAAAATATTCGCAGGTTTTGGCCAATGTATCAGGAGAACATGAAGTGGAAAGAGGTACACTAAATTTCAGCTTCAAAGGCATCACCTTAAAGTTGCCAATAAGAGGCGCAGGCCGTTCAAGAGGTGTTCGAAAATTCTGCGTCTCTTCGTTAAACAGTCACTGTCTCGAAACATCTGCGCCACTTCTCGCTCTTTGATTTGCTCTCCGGAGACGTTACTTTGTGCCATCTCTTTCGACGGCATGTTCTCCTATTACAAAGGGCAATTTTGTGCCTTCTGAAAATTTTCGCCAGATTTTGGCGAACATATCATGAGAACCTAAAGTGGAAAGAGGTATACTAAATTCCAGCTTCAAAGGCATCGCCTTAAAGTTGCAAATATAAGGCGCAGGCCTTTCAAGAGGCGTTCCAAAATTCTGCGTCTCTTCGTTAAACAGTCACTGTCTCGAAACATCTGCGCCACTCCACGCTCTTTGATTTGCTCTATGGAGACTTTACTTTGTGCCATCTCTTTCAACGGCATGATCTCCTGCTAAAAAGCGCAATTTTGTGCATTCTGAAAATATTCGCAGGTTTTGGCCAATATATCAGGAGAACATGAAGTGGAATGAGGTATACTAAATTTCAGATTCAAAGGCATCGCCTTAAAGTTGCCAATAAGAGGCGCAGGCCTTTCAAGAGGCGTTCGAAAATTCTGCTCCTCTTCGTTAAAGAGTCACTGTCTCGAAACACATGCGCCACTTCTCGCTCATTGATTTGCTCTCCGGAGACGTTACTTTGTGCCATCTCTTTCGACGGCATGTTCTCCTGTTACAAAGCGTAATTTTGTGCGTTTAGAAAATTTTCGCCAGATTTTGGCCAATGTATCATGAGAACATGAAGTGGAAAGAGGTATACTAAATTTCAGCTTCAAATGCATCGCCATAAAGTTGCCAATAAGAGGCGCAGGCCTTTCAAGAGGTGTTCGAAAATTCTGCGTCTCTTCGTTAAACAGTCACTGTCTCGAAACATCAGCGCCACTCCTCGCTTTTTGATTTGCTCTATGGAGACGTTACTTTGTGCCATCTCTTCCAACGGCATGATCTCCTGTTAAAAAGCGCAATTTTGTGCGTTCTGAAAATTTTCGCCAGATTTTGGCCAATATATCATGAGAACATGAAGTGGAATGAGGTATACTAAATTTCAGATACAAAGGCATCGCCTTTAAGTTGCTAATAAGAGGCGCAGGCGTTTCAAGAGGTGTTCGAAAATTCTGCGCCTCTTCGTTAAACAGTCACTGTCTCGAAACACATGCGCCACTTCTCGCTCATTGATTTGCTCTCCGGAGACGTTACTTTGTGCCATCTCTTTCGACGGCATGTTCTCCTGTTACAAAGCGCAATTTTGTGCATTCTGAAAATATTCGCAGGTTTTGGCCAATATATCAGGGGAACATGAAGTGGAATGAGGTATACTAAATTTCAGATTCAAAGGCATCGCCTTAAAGTTGCCAATAAGAGGCGCAGGCCTTTCAAGAGGTGTTCGAAAATTCTGCGTCTCTTCCTTAAACAGTCACTGTCTCGAAACATCTGCGCCACTCCTCGCTCTTTGATTTGCTCTATGGAGACTTTACATTGTGCCATCTCTTTCAACGGCATGATCTCCTGCTAAAAAGCGCAATTTTGTGCATTCTGAAAATATTCGCCAGATTTTGGCCAATATATCATGAGAACATGAAGTGGAAAGAGGTATACTAAATTTCAGCTTCAAATGCATCGCCTTAAAGTTGCCAATAAGAGGCGCAGACCTTTCAAGAGGTGTTCGAAAATTCGGCGTCTCTTCGTTAACCAGTCACTGTCTCGAATCATCTGCGCCACTCCTCGCTCAATGATTTGCTCTCCGGTGATGTTACTATGTGCCATCTCTTTCGACGGCATGTTCTCCTGTTACAAAGCGCAATTTTGTGCATTCTGAAAATATTCGCCAAATTTTGGCCAATATATCATGAGAACATGAAGTGGAAAGAGGTATACTAAATTTCAGCTTCAAATGCATCGCCTTAAAGTTGCCAATAAGAGGCGCAGGCCTTTCAAGAGGTGTTCGAAAATTCTGCGTCTCTTCGTTAAACAGTCACTGTCTCGAAACACATGCGCCACTTCTCGCTCATTGATTTGCTCTCCGGAGACGTTACTTTGTGCCATCTCTTTCGACGGCATGTTCTCCTGTTACAAAGCGCAGTTATGTGCATTCTGAAAATATTCGCAGGTTTTGGCCAATGTATCAGGAGAACATGAAGTGGAAAGAGGTACACTAAATTTCAGCTTCAATGGCATCACCTTAAAGTTGCCAATAAGAGGCGCAGGCCTTTCAAGAGGTGTTCGAAAATTCTGCGTCTCTTCCTTAAACAGTCACTGTCTCGAAACATCTGCGCCACTCCTCGCTCTTTGATTTGCTCTATGGAGACTTTACATTGTGCCATCTCTTTCAACGGCATGATCTCCTGCTAAAAAGCGCAATTTTGTGCATTCTGAAAATATTCGCAGGTTTTGGCCAATATATCAGGAGAACATGAAGTGGAATGAGGTATACTAAATTTCAGCTTCAAATGCATCGCCTTAAAGTTGCCAATAAGAGGCGCAGGCCTTTCAAGAGGTGTTCGAAAATTCTGCGTCTCTTCGTTAAACAGTCACTGTCTCGAAACACATGCGCCACTTCTCCCTCATTGATTTGCTCTCCGGAGACGTTGCTTTGTGCCATCTCTTTCGACGGCATGTTCTCCTGTTACAAAGCGCAATTATGTGCATTCTGAAAATATTCGCAGGTTTTGGCCAATGTATCAGGAGAACATGAAGTGGAAAGATGTACACTAAATTTCAGCTTCAAAGGCATCACCTTAAAGTTGCCAATAAGAGGCGCAGGCCTTTCAAGAGGTGTTCGAAAATTCTGCGTCTCTTCGTTAAACAGTCACTGTCTCGAAACATCAGCGCCACTTCTCGCTCTTTGATTTGCTCTCCGGAGACGTTACTTTGTGCCATCTCTTTCGACGGCATGTTCTCCTATTACAAAGGGCAATTTTGTGCTTTCTGAAAATTTTCGCCAGATTTTGGCCAACATATCATGAGAACATAAAGTGGAAAGAGGTATACTAAATTCCAGCTTCAAAGGCATCGCCTTAAAGTTGCAAATACAAGGCGCAGGCCTTTCAAGAGGCGTTCCAAAATTCTGCGTCTCTTCGTTAAACAGTCACTGTCTCGAAACATCTGCGCCATTCCACGCTCTTTGATTTGCTCTATGGAGACTTTACTTTGTGCCATCTCTTTCAACGGCATGATCTCCTGCTAAAAAGCGCAATTTTGTGCATTCTGTAAATATTCGCAGGTTTTGGCCAATATATCAGGAGAACATGAAGTGGAATGAGGTATACTAAATTTCAGATTCAAAGGCATCGCCTTAAAGTTGCTAATAAGAGGCGCAGGCCTTTCAAGAGGCGTTCGAAAATTCTGCTCCTCTTCGTTAAAGAGTCACTGTCTCGAAACATCTGCGCCACTCCTCGCTCTTTGATTTGGTCTATGGAGGCGTTACTTTGTGCCATCTCTTTCGACGGCATGTTCTCCTGTTACAAAGCGCAATTATGTGCATTCTGAAAATATTCGCAGGTTTTGGCCAATGTATCAGGAGAACATGAAGTGGAAAGAGGTACACTAAATTTCAGCTTCAAAGGCATCACCTTAAAGTTGCCAATAAAAGGCGCAGGCCGTTCAAGAGGTGTTCGAAAATTCGGCGTCTCTTCGTTAACCAGTCACTGTCTCGAATCATCTGCGCCACTCCTCGCTCAATGATTTGCTCTCCGGTGATGTTACTTTGTGCCATCTCTTTCGACGGCATGTTCTCCTGTTACAAAGCGCAATTTTGTGCATTCTGAAAATATTCGCCAAATTTTGGCCAATATATCATGAGAACATGAAGTGGAAAGAGGTATACTAAATTTCAGCTTCAAATGCATCGCCTTAAAGTTGCCAATAAGAGGCGCAGGCCTTTCAAGAGGTGTTCGAAAATTCTGCGCCTCTTCGTAAACAGTCACTGTCTCGAAACATCTGCGCCACTTCTCGCTCTTTGATTTGCTCTCTGGAGACGTTATCTTGTGCCATCTCTTTCGACGGCATGTTCTCCTATTACAAAGGGCAATTTTGTGCCTTCTGAAAATTTTCGCCAGATTTTGGCCAACATATCATGAGAACATAAAGTGGAAAGAGGTATAATAAATTTCAGCTTCAAAGGCATCGCCTTAAAGTTGCAAATATAAGGCGGAGGCCTTTCAAGAGGCGTTCCAAAATTCTGCGTCTCTTCGTTAAACAGTCACTGTCTCGAAACATATGCGCCACTCCTCGCTCTTTGATTTGCTCTATGGAGACTTTACATTGTGCCATCTCTTTCAACGGCATGATCTCCTGCTAAAAAGCGCAATTTTGTGCATTCTGAAAATATTCGCAGGTTTTGGCCAATATATCAGGAGAACATGAAGTGGAATGAGGTATACTAAATTTCAGCTGCAAATGCATCGCCTTAAAGTTGCCAATAAGAGGCGCAGGCCTTTCAAGAGGTGTTCGAAAATTCTGCGTCTCTTCGTTAAACCGTCACTGTCTCGAAACACATGCGCCACTTCTCGCTCATTGATTTGCTCTCCGGAGACGTTACTTTGTGCCATCTCTTTCGACGGCATGTTCTCCTGTTACAAAGCGTAATTTTGTGCGTTTAGAAAATTTTCGCCAGATTTTGGCCAATGTATCATGAGAACATGAAGTGGAAAGAGGTACACTAAATTTCAGCTTCAAAGGCATCACCTTAAAGTTGCCAATAAGAGGCGCAGGCCGTTCAAGAGGTGTTCGAAAATTCTGCGTCTCTTCGTTAAACAGTCACTGTCTCGAAACATCTGCGCCACTTCTCGCTCTTTGATTTGCTCTCCGGAGACGTTACTTTGTGCCATCTGTTTCGACGGCATGTTCTCCTATTACAAAGGGCAATTTTGTGCCTTCTGAAAATTTTCGCCAGATTTTGGCCAACATATCATGAGAACATAAAGTTGAAAGAGGTATACTAAATTCCAGCTTCAAAGGCATCGCCTTAAAGTTGCAAATACAAGGCGCAGGCCTTTCAAGAGGCGTTCCAAAATTCTGCGTCTCTTCGTTAAACAGTCACTGTCTCGAAACATCTGCGCCATTCCACGCTCTTTGATTTGCTCTATGGAGACTTTACTTTGTGCCATCTCTTTCAACGGCATGATCTCCTGCTAAAAAGCGCAATTTTGTGCATTCTGAAAATATTCGCAGGTTTTGGCCAATATATCAGGAGAACATGAAGTGGAATGAGGTATACTAAATTTCAGATTCAAAGGCATCGCCTTACAGTTGCTAATAAGAGGCGCAGGCCTTTCAAGAGGCGTTCGAAAATTCTGCTCCTCTTCGTTAAAGAGACACTGTCTCGAAACATCTGCGCCACTTCTCGCTCTTTGATTTGCTCTCCGGAGACGTTACTTTGTGCCATCTCTTTCGACGGCATGTTCTCCTATTACAAAGGGCAATTTTGTGCCTTCTGAAAATTTTCGCCAGATTTTGGCCAACATATCATGAGAACATAAAGTGGAAAGAGGTATACTAAATTCCAGCTTCAAAGGCATCGCCTTAAAGTTGCAAATACAAGGCGCAGGCCTTTCAAGAGGCGTTCCAAAATTCTGCGTCTCTTCGTTAAACAGTCACTGTCTCGAAACATCTGCGCCACTCCTCGCTCTTTGATTTGGTCTATGGAGGCGTTACTTTGTGCCATCTCTTTCGACGGCATGTTCTCCTGTTACAAAGCGCAATTATGTGCATTCTGAAAATATTCGCAGGTTTTGGCCAATGTATCAGGAGAACAGGAATTGGAAAGATGTACACTAAATTTCAGCTTCAAAGGCATCACCTTAAAGTTGCCAATAAGAGGCGCAGGCCTTTCAAGAGGTGTTCGAAAATTCTGCGTCTCTTCGTTAAACAGTCACTGTCTCGAAACACATGCGCCACTTCTCGCTCATTGATTTGCTCTCCGGAGACGTTACTTTGTGCCATCTCTTTCGACGGCATGTTCTCCTGTTACAAAGCGCAATTATGTGCATTCTGAAAATATTCGCAGGTTTTGGCCAATGTATCAGGAGAACATGAAGTGGAAAGAGGTACACTAAATTTCAGCTTCAAAGGCATCACCTTAAAGTTGCCAATAAAAGGCGCAGGCCGTTCAAGAGGTGTTCGAAAATTCGGCGTCTCTTCGTTAACCAGTCACTGTCTCGAATCATCTGCGCCACTCCTCGCTCAATGATTTGCTCTCCGGTGATGTTACTTTGTGCCATCTCTTTCGACGGCATGTTCTCCTGTTACAAAGCGCAATTTTGTGCATTCTGAAAATATTCGCCAAATTTTGGCCAATATATCATGAGAACATGAAGTGGAAAGAGGTATACTAAATTTCAGCTTCAAATGCATCGCCTTAAAGTTGCCAATAAGAGGCGCAGGCCTTTCAAGAGGTGTTCGAAAATTCTGCGCCTCTTCGTAAACAGTCACTGTCTCGAAACATCTGCGCCACTTCTCGCTCATTGATTTGCTCTCTGGAGACGTTATCTTGTGCCATCTCTTTCGACGGCATGTTCTCCTATTACAAAGGGCAATTTTGTGCCTTCTGAAAATTTTCGCCAGATTTTGGCCAACATATCATGAGAACATAAAGTGGAAAGAGGTATAATAAATTTCAGCTTCAAAGGCATCGCCTTAAAGTTGCAAATATAAGGCGGAGGCCTTTCAAGAGGCGTTCCAAAATTCTGCGTCTCTTCGTTAAACAGTCACTGTCTCGAAACATCTGCGCCACTCCTCGCTCTTTGATTTGCTCTATGGAGACTTTACATTGTGCCATCTCTTTCAACGGCATGATCTCCTGCTAAAAAGCGCAATTTTGTGCATTCTGAAAATATTCGCAGGTTTTGGCCAATATATCAGGAGAACATGAAGTGGAATGAGGTATACTAAATTTCAGCTGCAAATGCATCGCCTTAAAGTTGCCAATAAGAGGCGCAGGCCTTTCAAGAGGTGTTCGAAAATTCTGCGTCTCTTCGTTAAACCGTCACTGTCTCGAAACACATGCGCCACTTCTCGCTCATTGATTTGCTCTCCGGAGACGTTACTTTGTGCCATCTCTTTCGACGGCATGTTCTCCTGTTACAAAGCGTAATTTTGTGCGTTTAGAAAATTTTCGCCAGATTTTGGCCAATGTATCATGAGAACATGAAGTGGAAAGAGGTACACTAAATTTCAGCTTCAAAGGCATCACCTTAAAGTTGCCAATAAGAGGCGCAGGCCGTTCAAGAGGTGTTCGAAAATTCTGCGTCTCTTCGTTAAACAGTCACTGTCTCGAAACATCTGCGCCACTTCTCGCTCTTTGATTTGCTCTCCGGAGACGTTACTTTGTGCCATCTGTTTCGACGGCATGTTCTCCTATTACAAAGGGCAATTTTGTGCCTTCTGAAAATTTTCGCCAGATTTTGGCCAACATATCATGAGAACATAAAGTTGAAAGAGGTATACTAAATTCCAGCTTCAAAGGCATCGCCTTAAAGTTGCAAATACAAGGCGCAGGCCTTTCAAGAGGCGTTCCAAAATTCTGCGTCTCTTCGTTAAACAGTCACTGTCTCGAAACATCTGCGCCATTCCACGCTCTTTGATTTGCTCTATGGAGACTTTACTTTGTGCCATCTCTTTCAACGGCATGATCTCCTGCTAAAAAGCGCAATTTTGTGCATTCTGAAAATATTCGCAGGTTTTGGCCAATATATCAGGAGAACATGAAGTGGAATGAGGTATACTAAATTTCAGATTCAAAGGCATCGCCTTACAGTTGCTAATAAGAGGCGCAGGCCTTTCAAGAGGCGTTCGAAAATTCTGCTCCTCTTCGTTAAAGAGACACTGTCTCGAAACATCTGCGCCACTTCTCGCTCTTTGATTTGCTCTCCGGAGACGTTACTTTGTGCCATCTCTTTCGACGGCATGTTCTCCTATTACAAAGGGCAATTTTGTGCCTTCTGAAAATTTTCGCCAGATTTTGGCCAACATATCATGAGAACATAAAGTGGAAAGAGGTATACTAAATTCCAGCTTCAAAGGCATCGCCTTAAAGTTGCAAATACAAGGCGCAGGCCTTTCAAGAGGCGTTCCAAAATTCTGCGTCTCTTCGTTAAACAGTCACTGTCTCGAAACATCTGCGCCATTCCACGCTCTTTGATTTGCTCTATGGAGACTTTACTTTGTGCCATCTCTTTCAACGGCATGATCTCCTGCTAAAAAGCGCAATTTTGTGCATTCTGAAAATATTCGCAGGTTTTGGCCAATATATCAGGAGAACATGAAGTGGAATGAGGTATACTAAATTTCAGATTCAAAGGCATCGCCTTAAAGTTGCTAATAAGAGGCGCAGGCCTTTCAAGAGGCGTTCGAAAATTCTGCTCCTCTTCGTTAAAGAGTCACTGTCTCGAAACATCTGCGCCACTCCTCGCTCTTTGATTTGGTCTATGGAGGCGTTACTTTGTGCCATCTCTTTCGACGGCATGTTCTCCTGTTACAAAGCGCAATTATGTGCATTCTGAAAATATTCGCAGGTTTTGGCCAATGTATCAGGAGAACAGGAATTGGAAAGATGTACACTAAATTTCAGCTTCAAAGGCATCACCTTAAAGTTGCCAATAAGAGGCGCAGGCCTTTCAAGAGGTGTTCGAAAATTCTGCGTCTCTTCGTTAAACAGTCACTGTCTCGAAACACATGCGCCACTTCTCGCTCATTGATTTGCTCTCCGGAGACGTTACTTTGTGCCATCTCTTTCGACGGCATGTTCTCCTGTTACAAAGCGCAATTATGTGCATTCTGAAAATATTCGCAGGTTTTGGCCAATGTATCAGGAGAACATCAAGTGGAAAGAGGTACACTAAATTTCAGCTTCAAAGGCATCACCTTAAAGTTGCCAATAAGAGGCGCAGGCCGTTCAAGAGGTGTTCGAAAATTCGGCGTCTCTTCGTTAACCAGTCACTGTCTCGAATCATCTGCGCCACTCCTCGCTCAATGATTTGCTCTCCGGTGATGTTACTTTGTGCCATCTCTTTCGACGGCATGTTCTCCTGTTACAAAGCGCAATTTTGTGCATTCTGAAAATATTCGCCAAATTTTGGCCAATATATCATGAGAACATGAAGTGGAAAGAGGTATACTAAATTTCAGCTTCAAATGCATCGCCTTAAAGTTGCCAATAAGAGGCGCAGGCCTTTCAAGAGGTGTTCGAAAATTCTGCGCCTCTTCGTAAACAGTCACTGTCTCGAAACATCTGCGCCACTTCTCGCTCTTTGATTTGCTCTCTGGAGACGTTATCTTGTGCCATCTCTTTCGACGGCATGTTCTCCTATTACAAAGGGCAATTTTGTGCCTTCTGAAAATTTTCGCCAGATTTTGGCCAACATATCATGAGAACATAAAGTGGAAAGAGGTATAATAAATTTCAGCTTCAAAGGCATCGCCTTAAAGTTGCAAATATAAGGCGGAGGCCTTTCAAGAGGCGTTCCAAAATTCTGCGTCTCTTCGTTAAACAGTCACTGTCTCGAAACATCTGCGCCATTCCTCGCTCTTTGATTTGCTCTATGGAGACTTTACATTGTGCCATCTCTTTCAACGGCATGATCTCCTGCTAAAAAGCGCAATTTTGTGCATTCTGAAAATATTCGCAGGTTTTGGCCAATATATCAGGAGAACATGAAGTGGAATGAGGTATACTAAATTTCAGCTGCAAATGCATCGCCTTAAAGTTGCCAATAAGAGGCGCAGGCCTTTCAAGAGGTGTTCGAAAATTCTGCGTCTCTTCGTTAAACCGTCACTGTCTCGAAACACATGCGCCACTTCTCGCTCATTGATTTGCTCTCCGGAGACGTTACTTTGTGCCATCTCTTTCGACGGCATGTTCTCCTGTTACAAAGCGTAATTTTGTGCGTTTAGAAAATTTTCGCCAGATTTTGGCCAATGTATCATGAGAACATGAAGTGGAAAGAGGTACACTAAATTTCAGCTTCAAAGGCATCACCTTAAAGTTGCCAATAAGAGGCGCAGGCCGTTCAAGTGGTGTTCGAAAATTCTGCGTCTCTTCGTTAAACAGTCACTGTCTCGAAACATCTGCGCCACTTCTCGCTCTTTGATTTGCTCTCCGGAGACGTTACTTTGTGCCATCTGTTTCGACGGCATGTTCTCCTATTACAAAGGGCAATTTTGTGCCTTCTGAAAATTTTCGCCAGATTTTGGCCAACATATCATGAGAACATAAAGTGGAAAGAGGTATACTAAATTCCAGCTTCAAAGGCATCGCCTTAAAGTTGCTAATAAGAGGCGCAGGCCTTTCAAGAGGCGTTCGAAAATTCTGCTCCTCTTCGTTAAAGAGTCACTGTCTCGAAACATCTGCGCCACTCCTCGCTCTTTGATTTGGTCTATGGAGACTTTACTTTGTGCCATCTCTTTCAACGGCATGATCTCCTGCTAAAAAGCGCAATTTTGTGCATTCTGAAAATATTCGCAGGTTTTGGCCAATATATCAGGAGAACATGAAGTGGAATGAGGTATACTAAATTTCAGATTCAAAGGCATCGCCTTACAGTTGCTAATAAGAGGCGCAGGCCTTTCAAGAGGCGTTCGAAAATTCTGCTCCTCTTCGTTAAAGAGACACTGTCTCGAAACATCTGCGCCACTTCTCGCTCTTTGATTTGCTCTCCGGAGACGTTACTTTGTGCCATCCCTTTCGACGGCATGTTCTCCTGTTACAAAGCGCAATTTTGTGCGTTCTGAAAATTTTCGCCAGATTTTGGCCAATATATCATGAGAACATGAAGTGGAATGAGGTATACTAAATTTCAGATACAAAGGCATCGCCTTTAAGTTGCTAATAAGAGGCGCAGGCGTTTCAAGAGGTGTTCGAAAATTCTGCGCCTCTTCGTTAAACAGTCACTGTCTCGAAACACATGCGCCACTTCTCGCTCATTGATTTGCTCTCCGGAGACGTTACTTTGTGCCATCCCTTTCGACGGCATGTTCTCCTGTTACAAAGCGCAATTTTGTGCGTTCTGAAAATTTTCGCCAGATTTTGGCCAATATATCATGATAACATGAAGTGGAATGAGGTATACTAAATTTCAGCTTCAAATGCATCGCCTTAAAGTTGCCGATAAGAGGCGCAGGCCTTTCAAGAGGTATTCGAAAATTCGGCGTCTCTTCGTTAACCAGTCACTGTCTCGAATCATCTGCGCCACTCCTCGCTCAATGATTTGCTCTCCGGTGATGTTACTTTGTGCCATCTCTTTCGACGGCATGTTCTCCTGTTACAAAGCGCAATTTTGTGCATTCTGAAAATAGTCGCCAAATTTTGGCCAATATATCATGAGAACATGAAGTGGAAAGAGGTATACTAAATTTCAGCTTCAAATGCATCGCCTTAAAGTTGCCAATAAGAGGCGCAGGCCTTTCAAGAGGTGTTCGAAAATTCTGCGCCTCTTCGTAAACAGTCACTGTCTCGAAACAGCTGCGCCACTTCTCGCTCTTTGATTTGCTCTCTGGAGACGTTATCTTGTGCCATCTCGTTCGACGGCATGTTCTCCTATTACAAAGGGCAATTTTGTGCCTTCTGAAAATTTTCGCCAGATTTTGGCCAACATATCATGAAAACATAAAGTGGAAAGAGGTATAATAAATTTCAGCTTCAAAGGCATCGCCTTAAAGTTGCAAATATAAGGCGGAGGCCTTTCAAGAGGCGTTCCAAAATTCTGCGTCTCTTCGTTAAACAGTCACTGTCTCGAAACATCTGCGCCACTCCTCGCTCTTTGATTTGCTCTATGGAGACTTTACATTGTGCCATCTCTTTCAACGGCATGATCTCCTGCTAAAAAGCGCAATTTTGTGCATTCTGAAAATATTCGCAGGTTTTGGCCAATATATCAGGAGAACATGAAGTGGAATGAGGTATACTAAATTTCAGCTGCAAATGCATCGCCTTAAAGTTGCCAATAAGAGGCGCAGGCCTTTCAAGAGGTGTTCGAAAATTCTGCGTCTCTTCGTTAAACCGTCACTGTCTCGAAACACATGCGCCACTTCTCGCTCATTGATTTGCTCTCCGGAGACGTTACTTTGTGCCATCTCTTTCGACGGCATGTTCTCCTGTTACAAAGCGTAATTTTGTGCGTTTAGAAAATTTTCGCCAGATTTTGGCCAATGTATCATGAGAACATGAAGTGGAAAGAGGTACACTAAATTTCAGCTTCAAAGGCATCACCTTAAAGTTGCCAATAAGAGGCGCAGGCCGTTCAAGAGGTGTTCGAAAATTCTGCGTCTCTTCGTTAAACAGTCACTGTCTCGAAACATCTGCGCCACTTCTCGCTCTTTGATTTGCTCTCCGGAGACGTTACTTTGTGCCATCTCTTTCGACGGCATGTTCTCCTGTTACAAAGCGCAATTATGTGCATTCTGAAAATATTCGCAGGTTTTGGCCAATGTATCAGGAGAACAGGAATTGGAAAGATGTACACTAAATTTCAGCTTCAAAGGCATCACCTTAAAGTTGCCAATAAGAGGCGCAGGCCTTTCAAGAGGTGTTCGAAAATTCTGCGTCTCTTCGTTAAACAGTCACTGTCTCGAAACACATGCGCCACTTCTCGCTCATTGATTTGCTCTCCGGAGACGTTACTTTGTGCCATCTCTTTCGACGGCATGTTCTCCTGTTACAAAGCGCAATTATGTGCATTCTGAAAATATTCGCAGGTTTTGGCCAATGTATCAGGAGAACATGAAGTGGAAAGAGGTACACTAAATTTCAGCTTCAAAGGCATCACCTTAAAGTTGCCAATAAAAGGCGCAGGCCGTTCAAGAGGTGTTCGAAAATTCGCCGTCTCTTCGTTAACCAGTCACTGTCTCGAATCATCTGCGCCACTCCTCGCTCAATGATTTGCTCTCCGGTGATGTTACTTTGTGCCATCTCTTTCGACGGCATGTTCTCCTGTTACAAAGCGCAATTTTGTGCATTCTGAAAATATTCGCCACATTTTGGCCAATATATCATGAGAACATGAAGTGGAAAGAGGTATACTAAATTTCAGCTTCAAATGCATCGCCTTAAAGTTGCCAATAAGAGGCGCAGGCCTTTCAAGAGGTGTTCGAAAATTCTGCGCCTCTTCGTAAACAGTCACTGTCTCGAAACATCTGCGCCACTTCTCGCTCATTGATTTGCTCTCTGGAGACGTTATCTTGTGCCATCTCTTTCGACGGCATGTTCTCCTATTACAAAGGGCAATTTTGTGCCTTCTGAATATTTTCGCCAGATTTTGGCCAACATATCATGAGAACATAAAGCGGAAAGAGGTATAATAAATTTCAGCTTCAAAGGCATCGCCTTAAAGTTGCAAATATAAGGCGGAGGCCTTTCAAGAGGCGTTCCAAAATTCTGCGTCTCTTCGTTAAACAGTCACTGTCTCGAAACATCTGCGCCACTCCTCGCTCTTTGATTTGCTCTATGGAGACTTTACATTGTGCCATCTCTTTCAACGGCATGATCTCCTGCTAAAAAGCGCAATTTTGTGCATTCTGAAAATATTCGCAGGTTTTGGCCAATATATCAGGAGAACATGAAGTGGAATGAGGTATACTAAATTTCAGCTGCAAATGCATCGCCTTAAAGTTGCCAATAAGAGGCGCAGGCCTTTCAAGAGGTGTTCGAAAATTCTGCGTCTCTTCGTTAAACCGTCACTGTCTCGAAACACATGCGCCACTTCTCGCTCATTGATTTGCTCTCCGGAGACGTTACTTTGTGCCATCTCTTTCGACGGCATGTTCTCCTGTTACAAAGCGTAATTTTGTGCGTTTAGAAAATTTTCGCCAGATTTTGGCCAATGTATCATGAGAACATGAAGTGGAAAGAGGTACACTAAATTTCAGCTTCAAAGGCATCACCTTAAAGTTGCCAATAAGAGGCGCAGGCCGTTCAAGAGGTGTTCGAAAATTCTGCGTCTCTTCGTTAAACAGTCACTGTCTCGAAACATCTGCGCCACTTCTCGCTCTTTGATGTGCTCTCCGGAGACGTTACTTTGTGCCATCTGTTTCGACGGCATGTTCTCCTATTACAAAGGGCAATTTTGTGCCTTTCTGAAAATTTTCGCCAGATTTTGGCCAACATATCATGAGAACATAAAGTTGAAAGAGGTATACTAAATTCCAGCTTCAAAGGCATCGCCTTAAAGTTGCAAATACAAGGCGCAGGCCTTTCAAGAGGCGTTCCAAAATTCTGCGTCTCTTCGTTAAACAGTCACTGTCTCGAAACATCTGCGCCATTCCACGCTCTTTGATTTGCTCTATGGAGACTTTACTTTGTGCCATCTCTTTCAACGGCATGATCTCCTGCTAAAAAGCGCAATTTTGTGCATTCTGAAAATATTCGCAGGTTTTGGCCAATATATCAGGAGAACATGAAGTGGAATGAGGTATACTAAATTTCAGATTCAAAGGCATCGCCTTACAGTTGCTAATAAGAGGCGCAGGCCTTTCAAGAGGCGTTCGAAAATTCTGCTCCTCTTCGTTAAAGAGACACTGTCTCGAAACATCTGCGCCACTTCTCGCTCTTTGATTTGCTCTCCGGAGACGTTACTTTGTGCCATCTCTTTCGACGGCATGTTCTCCTATTACAAAGGGCAATTTTGTGCCTTCTGAAAATTTTCGCCAGATTTTGGCCAACATATCATGAGAACATAAAGTGGAAAGAGGTATACTAAATTCCAGCTTCAAAGGCATCGCCTTTAAAGTTGCAAATACAAGGCGCAGGCCTTTCAAGAGGCGTTCCAAAATTCTGCGTCTCTTCGTTAAACAGTCACTGTCTCGAAACATCTGCGCCATTCCACGCTCTTTGATTTGCTCTATGGAGACTTTACTTTGTGCCATCTCTTTCAACGGCATGATCTCCTGCTAAAAAGCGCAATTTTGTGCATTCTGAAAATATTCGCAGGTTTGGCCAATATATCAGGAGAACATGAAGTGGAATGAGGTATACTAAATTTCAGATTCAGAGGCATCGCCTTAAAGTTGCTAATAAGAGGCGCAGGCCTTTCAAGAGGCGTTCGAAAATTCTGCCCCTCTTCGTTAAAGAGTCACTGTCTCGAAACATCTGCGCCACTCCTCGCTCTTTGATTTGGTCTATGGAGGCGTTACTTTGTGCCATCTCTTTCGACGGCATGTTCTCCTGTTACAAAGCGCAATTATGTGCATTCTGAAAATATTCGCAGGTTTTGGCCAATGTATCAGGAGAACAGGAATTGGAAAGATGTACACTAAATTTCAGCTTCAAAGGCATCACCTTAAAGTTGCCAATAAGAGGCGCAGGCCTTTCAAGAGGTGTTCGAAAATTCTGCGTCTCTTCGTTAAACAGTCACTGTCTCGAAACACATGCGCCACTTCTCGCTCATTGATTTGCTCTCCGGAGACGTTACTTTGTGCCATCTCTTTCGACGGCATGTTCTCCTGTTACAAAGCGCAATTATGTGCATTCTGAAAATATTCGCAGGTTTTGGCCAATGTATCAGGAGAACATCAAGTGGAAAGAGGTACACTAAATTTCAGCTTCAAAGGCATCACCTTAAAGTTGCCAATAAGAGGCGCAGGCCGTTCAAGAGGTGTTCGAAAATTCGGCGTCTCTTCGTTAACCAGTCACTGTCTCGAATCATCTGCGCCACTCCTCGCTCAATGATTTGCTCTCCGGTGATGTTACTTTGTGCCATCTCTTTCGACGGCATGTTCTCCTGTTACAAAGCGCAATTTTGTGCATTCTGAAAATATTCGCCAAATTTTGGCCAATATATCATGAGAACATGAAGTGGAAAGAGGTATACTAAATTTCAGCTTCAAATGCATCGCCTTAAAGTTGCCAATAAGAGGCGCAGGCCTTTCAAGAGGTGTTCGAAAATTCTGCGCCTCTTCGTAAACAGTCACTGTCTCGAAACATCTGCGCCACTTCTCGGTCTTTGATTTGCTCTCTGGAGACGTTATCTTGTGCCATCTCTTTCGACGGCATGTTCTCCTATTACAAAGGGCAATTTTGTGCCTTCTGAAAATTTTCGCCAGATTTTGGCCAACATATCATGAGAACATAAAGTGGAAAGAGGTATAATAAATTTCAGCTTCAAAGGCATCGCCTTAAAGTTGCAAATATAAGGCGGAGGCCTTTCAAGAGGCGTTCCAAAATTCTGCGTCTCTTCGTTAAACAGTCACTGTCTCGAAACATCTGCGCCACTCCTCGCTCTTTGATTTGCTCTATGGAGACTTTACATTGTGCCATCTCTTTCAACGGCATGATCTCCTGCTAAAAAGCGCAATTTTGTGCATTCTGAAAATATTCGCAGGTTTTGGCCAATATATCAGGAGAACATGAAGTGGAATGAGGTATACTAAATTTCAGCTGCAAATGCATCGCCTTAAAGTTGCCAATAAGAGGCGCAGGCCTTTCAAGAGGTGTTCGAAAATTCTGCGTCTCTTCGTTAAACCGTCACTGTCTCGAAACATCTGCGCCATTCCACGCTCTTTGATTTGCTCTATGGAGACTTTACTTTGTGCCATCTCTTTCAACGGCATGATCTCCTGCTAAAAAGCGCAATTTTGTGCATTCTGAAAATATTCGCAGGTTTTGGCCAATATATCAGGAGAACATGAAGTGGAATGAGGTATACTAAATTTCAGATTCAAAGGCATCGCCTTACAGTTGCTAATAAGAGGCGCAGGCCTTTCAAGAGGCGTTCGAAAATTCTGCTCCTCTTCGTTAAAGAGACACTGTCTCGAAACATCTGCGCCACTTCTCGCTCTTTGATTTGCTCTCCGGAGACGTTACTTTGTGCCATCCCTTTCGACGGCATGTTCTCCTGTTACAAAGCGCAATTTTGTGCGTTCTGAAAATTTTCGCCAGATTTTGGCCAATATATCATGAGAACATGAAGTGGAATGAGGTATACTAAATTTCAGATACAAAGGCATCGCCTTTAAGTTGCTAATAAGAGGCGCAGGCGTTTCAAGAGGTGTTCGAAAATTCTGCGCCTCTTCGTTAAACAGTCACTGTCTCGAAACACATGCGCCACTTCTCGCTCATTGATTTGCACTCCGGAGACGTTACTTTGTGCCATCCCTTTCGACGGCATGTTCTCCTGTTACAAAGCGCAATTTTGTGCGTTCTGAAAATTTTCGCCAGATTTTGGCCAATATATCATGATAACATGAAGTGGAATGAGGTATACTAAATTTCAGCTTCAAATGCATCGCCTTAAAGTTGCCAATAAGAGGCGCAGGCCTTTCAAGAGGTATTCGAAAATTCGGCGTCTCTTCGTTAACCAGTCACTGTCTCGAATCATCTGCGCCACTCCTCGCTCAATGATTTGCTCTCCGGTGATGTTACTTTGTGCCATCTCTTTCGACGGCATGTTCTCCTGTTACAAAGCGCAATTTTGTGCATTCTGAAAATAGTCGCCAAATTTTGGCCAATATATCATGAGAACATGAAGTGGAAAGAGGTATACTAAATTTCAGCTTCAAATGCATCGCCTTAAAGTTGCCAATAAGAGGCGCAGGCCTTTCAAGAGGTGTTCGAAAATTCTGCGCCTCTTCGTAAACAGTCACTGTCTCGAAACAGCTGCGCCACTTCTCGCTCTTTGATTTGCTCTCTGGAGACGTTATCTTGTGCCATCTCTTTCGACGGCATGTTCTCCTGTTACAAAGCGCAATTATGTGCATTCTGAAAATATTCGCAGGTTTTGGCCAATGTATCAGGAGAACATGAAGTGGAAAGAGGTACACTAAATTTCAGCTTCAAAGGCATCACCTTAAAGTTGCCAATAAAAGGCGCAGGCCGTTCAAGAGGTGTTCGAAAATTCGGCGTCTCTTCGTTAACCAGTCACTGTCTCGAAACATCTGCGCCACTCCTCGCTCTTTGATTTGCTCTATGGAGACTTTACATTGTGCCATCTCTTTCAACGGCATGATCTCCTGCTAAAAAGCGCAATTTTGTGCATTCTGAAAATATTCGCAGGTTTTGGCCAATATATCAGGAGAACATGAAGTGGAATGAGGTATACTAAATTTCAGCTGCAAATGCATCGCCTTAAAGTTGCCAATAAGAGGCGCAGGCCTTTCAAGAGGTGTTCGAAAATTCTGCGTCTCTTCGTTAAACAGTCACTGTCTCGAAACATCTGCGCCACTTCTCGCTCATTGATTTGCTCTCCGGAGACGTTACTTTGTGCCATCTCTTTCGACGGCATGTTCTCCTGTTACAAAGCGTAATTTTGTGCGTTTATAAAATTTTCGCTAGATTTTGGCCAATGTATCATGAGAACATGAAGTGGAAAGAG
Source organism: Andrena cerasifolii (assembly GCF_050908995.1). NCBI lineage: Eukaryota > Metazoa > Arthropoda > Insecta > Hymenoptera > Andrenidae > Andrena > Andrena cerasifolii. The sequence goes on along the minus strand of NW_027485235.1, from coordinate 13,379 downwards.
GTACACTAAATTTCAGCTTCAAAGGCATCACCTTAAAGTTGCCAATAAGAGGCGCAGGCCGTTCAAGAGGTGTTCGAAAATTCTGCGTCTCTTCGTTAAACAGTCACTGTCTCGAAACATCTGCGCCACTTCTCGCTCCTTGATTTGCTCTCCGGAGACGTTACTTTGTGCCATCTCTTTCGACGGCATGTTCTCCTATTACAAAGGGCAATTTTGTGCCTTCTGAAAATTTTCGCCAGATTTTGGCGAACATATCATGAGAACCTAAAGTGGAAAGAGGTATACTAAATTCCAGCTTCAAAGGCATCGCCTTAAAGTTGCAAATATAAGGCGCAGGCCTTTCAAGAGGCGTTCCAAAATTCTGCGTCTCTTCGTTAAACAGTCACTGTCTCGAAACATCTGCGCCACTCCACGCTCTTTGATTTGCTCTATGGAGACTTTACTTTGTGCCATCTCTTTCAACGGCATGATCTCCTGCTAAAAAGCGCAATTTTGTGCATTCTGAAAATATTCGCAGGTTTTGGCCAATATATCAGGAGAACATGAAGTGGAATGAGGTATACTAAATTTCAGCTTCAAATGCATCGCCTTAAAGTTGCCAATAAGAGGCGCAGGCCTTTCAAGAGGTGTTCGAAAATTCTGCGTCTCTTCGTTAAACAGTCACTGTCTCGAAACACATGCGCCACTTCTCCCTCATTGATTTGCTCTCCGGAGACGTTACTTTGTGCCATCTCTTTCGACGGCATGTTCTCCTGTTACAAAGCGCAATTATGTGCATTCTGAAAATTTTCGCCAGATTTTGGCCAACATATCATGAGAACATAAAGTGGAAAGAGGTATAATAAATTTCAGCTTCAAAGGCATCACCTTAAAGTTGCCAATAAGAGGCGCAGGCCGTTCAAGAGGTGTTCGAAAATTCTGCGTCTCTTCGTTAAACAGTCACTGTCTCGAAACATCTGCGCCACTTCTCGCTCATTGATTTGCTCTCCGGAGACGTTACTTTGTGCCATCTCTTTCGACGGCATGTTCTCCTGTTACAAAGCGCAATTATGTGCATTCTGAAAATATTCGCAGGTTTTGGCCAATGTATCAGGAGAACATCAAGTGGAAAGAGGTACACTAAATTTCAGCTTCAAAGGCATCACCTTAAAGTTGCCAATAAGAGGCGCAGGCCGTTCAAGAGGTGTTCGAAAATTCGGCGTCTCTTCGTTAACCAGTCACTGTCTCGAATCATCTGCGCCACTCCTCGCTCAATGATTTGCTCTCCGGTGATGTTACTTTGTGCCATCTCTTTCGACGGCATGTTCTCCTGTTACAAAGCGCAATTTTGTGCATTCTGAAAATATTCGCCAAATTTTGGCCAATATATCATGAGAACATGAAGTGGAAAGAGGTATACTAAATTTCAGCTTCAAATGCATCGCCTTAAAGTTGCCAATAAGAGGCGCAGGCCTTTCAAGAGGTGTTCGAAAATTCTGCGCCTCTTCGTAAACAGTCACTGTCTCGAAACATCTGCGCCACTTCTCGCTCTTTGATTTGCTCTCTGGAGACGTTATCTTGTGCCATCTCTTTCGACGGCATGTTCTCCTATTACAAAGGGCAATTTTGTGCCTTCTGAAAATTTTCGCCAGATTTTGGCCAACATATCATGAGAACATAAAGTGGAAAGAGGTATAATAAATTTCAGCTTCAAAGGCATCGCCTTAAAGTTGCAAATATAAGGCGGAGGCCTTTCAAGAGGCGTTCCAAAATTCTGCGTCTCTTCGTTAAACAGTCACTGTCTCGAAACATCTGCGCCATTCCTCGCTCTTTGATTTGCTCTATGGAGACTTTACATTGTGCCATCTCTTTCAACGGCATGATCTCCTGCTAAAAAGCGCAATTTTGTGCATTCTGAAAATATTCGCAGGTTTTGGCCAATATATCAGGAGAACATGAAGTGGAATGAGGTATACTAAATTTCAGCTGCAAATGCATCGCCTTAAAGTTGCCAATAAGAGGCGCAGGCCTTTCAAGAGGTGTTCGAAAATTCTGCGTCTCTTCGTTAAACCGTCACTGTCTCGAAACACATGCGCCACTTCTCGCTCATTGATTTGCTCTCCGGAGACGTTACTTTGTGCCATCTCTTTCGACGGCATGTTCTCCTGTTACAAAGCGTAATTTTGTGCGTTTATAAAATTTTCGCCAGATTTTGGCCAATGTATCATGAGAACATGAAGTGGAAAGAGGTACACTAAATTTCAGCTTCAAAGGCATCACCTTAAAGTTGCCAATAAGAGGCGCAGGCCGTTCAAGAGGTGTTCGAAAATTCTGCGTCTCTTCGTTAAACAGTCACTGTCTCGAAACATCTGCGCCACTTCTCGCTCTTTGATTTGCTCTCCGGAGACGTTACTTTGTGCCATCTGTTTCGACGGCATGTTCTCCTATTACAAAGGGCAATTTTGTGCCTTCTGAAAATTTTCGCCAGATTTTGGCCAACATATCATGAGAACATAAAGTGGAAAGAGGTATACTAAATTCCAGCTTCAAAGGCATCGCCTTAAAGTTGCAAATACAAGGCGCAGGCCTTTCAAGAGGCGTTCCAAAATTCTGCGTCTCTTCGTTAAACAGTCACTGTCTCGAAACATCTGCGCCATTCCACGCTCTTTGATTTGCTCTATGGAGACTTTACTTTGTGCCATCTCTTTCAACGGCATGATCTCCTGCTAAAAAGCGCAATTTTGTGCATTCTGAAAATATTCGCAGGTTTTGGCCAATATATCAGGAGAACATGAAGTGGAATGAGGTATACTAAATTTCAGATTCAAAGGCATCGCCTTACAGTTGCTAATAAGAGGCGCAGGCCTTTCAAGAGGCGTTCGAAAATTCTGCTCCTCTTCGTTAAAGAGACACTGTCTCGAAACATCTGCGCCACTTCTCGCTCTTTGATTTGCTCTCCGGAGACGTTACTTTGTGCCATCCCTTTCGACGGCATGTTCTCCTGTTACAAAGCGCAATTTTGTGCGTTCTGAAAATTTTCGCCAGATTTTGGCCAATATATCATGAGAACATGAAGTGGAATGAGGTATACTAAATTTCAGATACAAAGGCATCGCCTTTAAGTTGCTAATAAGAGGCGCAGGCGTTTCAAGAGGTGTTCGAAAATTCTGCGCCTCTTCGTTAAACAGTCACTGTCTCGAAACACATGCGCCACTTCTCGCTCATTGATTTGCTCTCCGGAGACGTTACTTTGTGCCATCCCTTTCGACGGCATGTTCTCCTGTTACAAAGCGCAATTTTGTGCGTTCTGAAAATTTTCGCCAGATTTTGGCCAATATATCATGAGAACATGAAGTGGAATGAGGTATACTAAATTTCAGATACAAAGGCATCGCCTTTAAGTTGCTAATAAGAGGCGCAGGCGTTTCAAGAGGTGTTCGAAAATTCTGCGCCTCTTCGTTAAACAGTCACTGTCTCGAAACACATGCGCCACTTCTCGCTCATTGATTTGCTCTCCGGTGATGTTACTTTGTGCCATCTCTTTCGACGGCATGTTCTCCTGTTACAAAGCGCAATTTTGTGCATTCTGAAAATAGTCGCCAAATTTTGGCCAATATATCATGAGAACATGAAGTGGAAAGAGGTATACTAAATTTCAGCTTCAAATGCATCGCCTTAAAGTTGCCAATAAGAGGCGCAGGCCTTTCAAGAGGTGTTCGAAAATTCTGCGCCTCTTCGTAAACAGTCACTGTCTCGAAACAGCTGCGCCACTTCTCGCTCTTTGATTTGCTCTCTGGAGACGTTATCTTGTGCCATCTCTTTCGACGGCATGTTCTCCTGTTACAAAGCGCAATTATGTGCATTCTGAAAATATTCGCAGGTTTTGGCCAATGTATCAGGAGAACATGAAGTGGAAAGAGGTACACTAAATTTCAGCTTCAAAGGCATCACCTTAAAGTTGCCAATAAAAGGCGCAGGCCGTTCAAGAGGTGTTCGAAAATTCGGCGTCTCTTCGTTAACCAGTCACTGTCTCGAAACATCTGCGCCACTCCTCGCTCTTTGATTTGCTCTATGGAGACTTTACATTGTGCCATCTCTTTCAACGGCATGATCTCCTGCTAAAAATCGCAATTTTGTGCATTCTGAAAATATTCGCAGGTTTTGGCCAATATATCAGGAGAACATGAAGTGGAATGAGGTATACTAAATTTCAGCTGCAAATGCATCGCCTTAAAGTTGCCAATAAGAGGCGCAGGCCTTTCAAGAGGTGTTCGAAAATTCTGCGTCTCTTCGTTAAACAGTCACTGTCTCGAAACATCTGCGCCACTTCTCGCTCATTGATTTGCTCTCCGGAGACGTTACTTTGTGCCATCTCTTTCGACGGCATGTTCTCCTGTTACAAAGCGTAATTTTGTGCGTTTATAAAATTTTCGCCAGATTTTGGCCAATGTATCATGAGAACATGAAGTGGAAAGAGGTACACTAAATTTCAGCTTCAAAGGCATCACCTTAAAGTTGCCAATAAGAGGCGCAGGCCGTTCAAGAGGTGTTCGAAAATTCTGCGTCTCTTCGTTAAACAGTCACTGTCTCGAAACATCTGCGCCACTTCTCGCTCTTTGATTTGCTCTCCGGAGACGTTACTTTGTGCCATCTCTTTCGACGGCATGTTCTCCTATTACAAAGGGCAATTTTGTGCCTTCTGAAAATTTTCGCCAGATTTTGGCGAACATATCATGAGAACCTAAAGTGGAAAGAGGTATACTAAATTCCAGCTTCAAAGGCATCGCCTTAAAGTTGCAAATATAAGGCGCAGGCCTTTCAAGAGGCGTTCCAAAATTCTGCGTCTCTTCGTTAAACAGTCACTGTCTCGAAACATCTGCGCCACTCCACGCTCTTTGATTTGCTCTATGGAGAATTTACTTTGTGCCATCTCTTTCAACGGCATGATCTCCTGCTAAAAAGCGCAATTTTGTGCATTCTGAAAATATTCGCAGGTTTTGGCCAATATATCAGGAGAACATGAAGTGGAATGAGGTATACTAAATTTCAGCTTCAAATGCATCGCCTTAAAGTTGCCAATAAGAGGCGCAGGCCTTTCAAGAGGTGTTCGAAAATTCTGCGTCTCTTCGTTAAACAGTCACTGTCTCGAAACACATGCGCCACTTCTCCCTCATTGATTTGCTCTCCGGAGACGTTACTTTGTGCCATCTCTTTCGACGGCATGTTCTCCTGTTACAAAGCGCAATTATGTGCATTCTGAAAATATTCGCAGGTTTTGGCCAATGTATCAGGAGAACATGAAGTGGAAAGATGTACACTAAATTTCAGCTTCAAAGGCATCACCTTAAAGTTGCCAATAAGAGGCGCAGGCCTTTCAAGAGGTGTTCGAAAATTTTGCGTCTCTTCGTTAAACAGTCACTGTCTCGAAACATCAGCGCCACTTCTCGCTCTTTGATTTGCTCTCCGGAGACGTTACTTTGTGCCATCTCTTTCGGCGGCATGTTCTCCTATTACAAAGGGCAATTTTGTGCCTTCTGAAAATTTTCGCCAGATTTTGGCCTACATATCATGAGAACATAAAGTGGAAAGAGGTATACTAATTTCCAGCTTCAAAGGCATCGCCTTAAAGTTGCAAATACAAGGCGCAGGCCTTTCAAGAGGCGTTCCAAAATTCTGCGTCTCTTCGTTAAACAGTCACTGTCTCGAAACATCTGCGCCATTCCACGCTCTTTGATTTGCTCTATGGAGACTTTACTTTGTGCCATCTCTTTCAACGGCATGATCTCCTGCTAAAAAGCGCAATTTTGTGCATTCTGAAAATATTCGCAGGTTTTGGCCAATATATCAGGGGAACATGAAGTGGAATGAGGTATACTAAATTTCAGATTCAAAGGCATCGCCTTAAAGTTGCCAATAAGAGGCGCAGGCCTTTCAAGAGGTGTTCGAAAATTCTGCGTCTCTTCCTTAAACAGTCACTGTCTCGAAACATCTGCGCCACTCCTCGCTCTTTGATTTGCTCTATGGAGACTTTACATTGTGCCATCTCTTTCAACGGCATGATCTCCTGCTAAAAAGCGCAATTTTGTGCATTCTGAAAATATTCGCAGGTTTTGGCCAATATATCAGGAGAACATGAAGTGGAATGAGGTATACTAAATTTCAGCTTCAAATGCATCGCCTTAAAGTTGCCAATAAGAGGCGCAGGCCTTTCAAGAGGTATTCGAAAATTCGGCGTCTCTTCGTTAACCAGTCACTGTCTCGAATCATCTGCGCCACTCCTCGCTCAATGATTTGCTCTCCGGTGATGTTACTTTGTGCCATCTCTTTCGACGGCATGTTCTCCTGTTACAAAGCGCAATTTTGTGCATTCTGAAAATATTCGCCAAATTTTGGCCAATATATCATGAGAACATGAAGTGGAAAGAGGTATACTAAATTTCAGCTTCAAATGCATCGCCTTAAAGTTGCCAATAAGAGGCGCAGGCCTTTCAAGAGGTGTTCGAAAATTCTGCGCCTCTTCGTAAACAGTCACTGTCTCGAAACATCTGCGCCACTTCTCGGTCTTTGATTTGCTCTCTGGAGACGTTATCTTGTGCCATCTCTTTCGACGGCATGTTCTCCTATTACAAAGGGCAATTTTGTGCCTTCTGAAAATTTTCGCCAGATTTTGGCCAACATATCATGAGAACATAAAGTGGAAAGAGGTATAATAAATTTCAGCTTCAAAGGCATCGCCTTAAAGTTGCAAATATAAGGCGGAGGCCTTTCAAGAGGCGTTCCAAAATTCTGCGTCTCTTCGTTAAACAGTCACTGTCTCGAAACATCTGCGCCACTCCTCGCTCTTTGATTTGCTCTATGGAGACTTTACATTGTGCCATCTCTTTCAACGGCATGATCTCCTGCTAAAAAGCGCAATTTTGTGCATTCTGAAAATATTCGCAGGTTTTGGCCAATATATCAGGAGAACATGAAGTGGAATGAGGTATACTAAATTTCAGCTGCAAATGCATCGCCTTAAAGTTGCCAATAAGAGGCGCAGGCCTTTCAAGAGGTGTTCGAAAATTCTGCGTCTCTTCGTTAAACCGTCACTGTCTCGAAACACATGCGCCACTTCTCGCTCATTGATTTGCTCTCCGGAGACGTTACTTTGTGCCATCTCTTTCGACGGCATGTTCTCCTGTTACAAAGGGCAATTATGTGCGTTTAGAAAATTTTCGCCAGATTTTGGCCAATGTATCATGAGAACATGAAGTGGAAAGAGGTACACTAAATTTCAGCTTCAAAGGCATCACCTTAAAGTTGCCAATAAGAGGCGCAGGCCGTTCAAGAGGTGTTCGAAAATTCTGCGTCTCTTCGTTAAACAGTCACTGTCTCGAAACATCTGCGCCACTTCTCGCTCTTTGATTTGCTCTCCGGAGACGTTACTTTGTGCCATCTGTTTCGACGGCATGTTCTCCTATTACAAAGGGCAATTTTGTGCTTTCTGAAAATTTTCGCCAGATTTTGGCCAACATATCATGAGAACATAAAGTTGAAAGAGGTATACTAAATTCCAGCTTCAAAGGCATCGCCTTAAAGTTGCAAATACAAGGCGCAGGCCTTTCAAGAGGCGTTCCAAAATTCTGCGTCTCTTCGTTAAACAGTCACTGTCTCGAAACATCTGCGCCATTCCACGCTCTTTGATTTGCTCTATGGAGACTTTACTTTGTGCCATCTCTTTCAACGGCATGATCTCCTGCTAAAAAGCGCAATTTTGTGCATTCTGAAAATATTCGCAGGTTTTGGCCAATATATCAGGAGAACATGAAGTGGAATGAGGTATACTAAATTTCAGCTGCAAATGCATCGCCTTAAAGTTGCCAATAAGAGGCGCAGGCCTTTCAAGAGGTGTTCGAAAATTCTGCGTCTCTTCGTTAAACCGTCACTGTCTCGAAACACATGCGCCACTTCTCGCTCATTGATTTGCTCTCCGGAGACGTTACTTTGTGCCATCTCTTTCGACGGCATGTTCTCCTGTTACAAAGCGTAATTTTGTGCGTTTAGAAAATTTTCGCCAGATTTTGGCCAATGTATCATGAGAACATGAAGTGGAAAGAGGTATACTAAATTTCAGCTTCAAAGGCATCACCTTAAAGTTGCCAATAAGATGCGCAGGCCGTTCAAGAGGTGTTCGAAAATTCTGCGTCTCTTCGTTAAACAGTCACTGTCTCGAAACATCTGCGCCACTTCTCGCTCATTGATTTGCTCTCCGGAGACGTTACTTTGTGCCATCTCTTTCGACGGCATGTTCTCCTGTTACAAAGCGCAATTATGTGCATTCTGAAAATATTCGCAGGTTTTGGCCAATGTATCAGGAGAACATCAAGTGGAAAGAGGTACACTAAATTTCAGCTTCAAAGGCATCACCTTAAAGTTGCCAATAAGAGGCGCAGGCCGTTCAAGAGGTGTTCGAAAATTCGGCGTCTCTTCGTTAACCAGTCACTGTCTCGAATCATCTGCGCCACTCCTCGCTCAATGATTTGCTCTCCGGTGATGTTACTTTGTGCCATCTCTTTCGACGGCATGTTCTCCTGTTACAAAGCGCAATTTTGTGCATTCTGAAAATATTCGCCAAATTTTGGCCAATATATCATGAGAACATGAAGTGGAAAGAGGTATACTAAATTTCAGCTTCAAATGCATCGCCTTAAAGTTGCCAATAAGAGGCGCAGGCCTTTCAAGAGGTGTTCGAAAATTCTGCGCCTCTTCGTAAACAGTCACTGTCTCGAAACATCTGCGCCACTTCTCGCTCTTTGATTTGCTCTCTGGAGACGTTATCTTGTGCCATCTCTTTCGACGGCATGTTCTCCTATTACAAAGGGCAATTTTGTGCCTTCTGAAAATTTTCGCCAGATTTTGGCCAACATATCATGAGAACATAAAGTGGAAAGAGGTATAATAAATTTCAGCTTCAAAGGCATCGCCTTAAAGTTGCAAATATAAGGCGGAGGCCTTTCAAGAGGCGTTCCAAAATTCTGCGTCTCTTCGTTAAACAGTCACTGTCTCGAAACATCTGCGCCATTCCTCGCTCTTTGATTTGCTCTATGGAGACTTTACATTGTGCCATCTCTTTCAACGGCATGATCTCCTGCTAAAAAGCGCAATTTTGTGCATTCTGAAAATATTCGCAGGTTTTGGCCAATATATCAGGAGAACATGAAGTGGAATGAGGTATACTAAATTTCAGCTGCAAATGCATCGCCTTAAAGTTGCCAATAAGAGGCGCAGGCCTTTCAAGAGGTGTTCGAAAATTCTGCGTCTCTTCGTTAAACCGTCACTGTCTCGAAACACATGCGCCACTTCTCGCTCATTGATTTGCTCTCCGGAGACGTTACTTTGTGCCATCTCTTTCGACGGCATGTTCTCCTGTTACAAAGCGTAATTTTGTGCGTTTATAAAATTTTCGCCAGATTTTGGCCAATGTATCATGAGAACATGAAGTGGAAAGAGGTACACTAAATTTCAGCTTCAAAGGCATCACCTTAAAGTTGCCAATAAGAGGCGCAGGCCGTTCAAGAGGTGTTCGAAAATTCTGCGTCTCTTCGTTAAACAGTCACTGTCTCGAAACATCTGCGCCACTTCTCGCTCTTTGATTTGCTCTCCGGAGACGTTACTTTGTGCCATCTCTTTCGACGGCATGTTCTCCTATTACAAAGGGCAATTTTGTGCCTTCTGAAAATTTTCGCCAGATTTTGGCGAACATATCATGAGAACCTAAAGTGGAAAGAGGTATACTAAATTCCAGCTTCAAAGGCATCGCCTTAAAGTTGCAAATATAAGGCGCAGGCCTTTCAAGAGGCGTTCCAAAATTCTGCGTCTCTTCGTTAAACAGTCACTGTCTCGAAACATCTGCGCCACTCCACGCTCTTTGATTTGCTCTATGGAGACTTTACTTTGTGCCATCTCTTTCAACGGCATGATCTCCTGCTAAAAAGCGCAATTTTGTGCATTCTGAAAATATTCGCAGGTTTTGGCCAATATATCAGGAGAACATGAAGTGGAATGAGGTATACTAAATTTCAGCTTCAAATGCATCGCCTTAAAGTTGCCAATAAGAGGCGCAGGCCTTTCAAGAGGTGTTCGAAAATTCTGCGTCTCTTCGTTAAACTGTCACTGTCTCGAAACACATGCGCCACTTCTCCCTCATTGATTTGCTCTCCGGAGACGTTACTTTGTGCCATCTCTTTCGACGGCATGTTCTCCTGTTACAAAGCGCAATTATGTGCATTCTGAAAATATTCGCAGGTTTTGGCCAATGTATCAGGAGAACATGAAGTGGAAAGATGTACACTAAATTTCAGCTTCAAAGGCATCACCTTAAAGTTGCCAATAAGAGGCGCAGGCCTTTCAAGAGGTGTTCGAAAATTTTGCGTCTCTTCGTTAAACAGTCACTGTCTCGAAACATCAGCGCCACTTCTCGCTCTTTGATTTGCTCTCCGGAGACGTTACTTTGTGCCATCTCTTTCGGCGGCATGTTCTCCTATTACAAAGGGCAATTTTGTGCCTTCTGAAAATTTTCGCCAGATTTTGGCCTACATATCATGAGAACATAAAGTGGAAAGAGGTATACTAAATTCCAGCTTCAAAGGCATCGCCTTAAAGTTGCAAATACAAGGCGCAGGCCTTTCAAGAGGCGTTCCAAAATTCTGCGTCTCTTCGTTAAACAGTCACTGTCTCGAAACATCTGCGCCATTCCACGCTCTTTGATTTGCTCTATGGAGACTTTACTTTGTGCCATCTCTTTCAACGGCATGATCTCCTGCTAAAAAGCGCAATTTTGTGCATTCTGAAAATATTCGCAGGTTTTGGCCAATATATCAGGAGAACATGAAGTGGAATGAGGTATACTAAATTTCAGATTCAAAGGCATCGCCTTAAAGTTGCCAATAAGAGGCGCAGGCCTTTCAAGAGGTGTTCGAAAATTCTGCGTCTCTTCCTTAAACAGTCACTGTCTCGAAACATCTGCGCCACTCCTCGCTCTTTGATTTGCTCTATGGAGACTTTACATTGTGCCATCTCTTTCAACGGCATGATCTCCTGCTAAAAAGCGCAATTTTGTGCATTCTGAAAATATTCGCAGGTTTTGGCCAATATATCAGGAGAACATGAAGTGGAATGAGGTATACTAAATTTCAGCTTCAAATGCATCGCCTTAAAGTTGCCAATAAGAGGCGCAGGCCTTTCAAGAGGTATTCGAAAATTCGGCGTCTCTTCGTTAACCAGTCACTGTCTCGAATCATCTGCGCCACTCCTCGCTCAATGATTTGCTCTCCGGTGATGTTACTTTGTGCCATCTCTTTCGACGGCATGTTCTCCTGTTACAAAGCGCAATTTTGTGCATTCTGAAAATATTCGCCAAATTTTGGCCAATATATCATGAGAACATGAAGTGGAAAGAGGTATACTAAATTTCAGCTTCAAATGCATCGCCTTAAAGTTGCCAATAAGAGGCGCAGGCCTTTCAAGAGGTGTTCGAAAATTCTGCGCCTCTTCGTAAACAGTCACTGTCTCGAAACATCTGCGCCACTTCTCGGTCTTTGATTTGCTTTCTGGAGACGTTATCTTGTGCCATCTCTTTCGACGGCATGTTCTCCTATTACAAAGGGCAATTTTGTGCCTTCTGAAAATTTTCGCCAGATTTTGGCCAACATATCATGAGAACATAAAGTGGAAAGAGGTATAATAAATTTCAGCTTCAAAGGCATCGCCTTAAAGTTGCAAATATAAGGCGGAGGCCTTTCAAGAGGCGTTCCAAAATTCTGCGTCTCTTCGTTAAACAGTCACTGTCTCGAAACATCTGCGCCACTCCTCGCTCTTTGATTTGCTCTATGGAGACTTTACATTGTGCCATCTCTTTCAACGGCATGATCTCCTGCTAAAAAGCGCAATTTTGTGCATTCTGAAAATATTCGCAGGTTTTGGCCAATATATCAGGAGAACATGAAGTGGAATGAGGTATACTAAATTTCAGCTGCAAATGCATCGCCTTAAAGTTGCCAATAAGAGGCGCAGGCCTTTCAAGAGGTGTTCGAAAATTCTGCGTCTCTTCGTTAAACCGTCACTGTCTCGAAACACATGCGCCACTTCTCGCTCATTGATTTGCTCTCCGGAGACGTTACTTTGTGCCATCTCTTTCGACGGCATGTTCTCCTGTTACAAAGCGTAATTTTGTGCGTTTAGAAAATTTTCGCCAGATTTTGGCCAATGTATCATGAGAACATGAAGTGGAAAGAGGTATACTAAATTTCAGCTTCAAAGGCATCACCTTAAAGTTGCCAATAAGATGCGCAGGCCGTTCAAGAGGTGTTCGAAAATTCTGCGTCTCTTCGTTAAACAGTCACTGTCTCGAAACATCTGCGCCACTTCTCGCTCTTTGATTTGCTCTCCGGAGACGTTACTTTGTGCCATCTGTTTCGACGGCATGTTCTCCTATTACAAAGGGCAATTTTGTGCCTTCTGAAAATTTTCGCCAGATTTTGGCCAATATATCATGAGAACATGAAGTGGAAAGAGGTATACTAAATTTCAGCTTCAAATGCATCGCCTTAAAGTTGCCAATAAGAGGCGCAGGCCTTTCAAGAGGTGTTCGAAAATTCTGCGCCTCTTCGTAAACAGTCACTGTCTCGAAACATCTGCGCCACTTCTCGGTCTTTGATTTGCTTTCTGGAGACGTTATCTTGTGCCATCTCTTTCGACGGCATGTTCTCCTATTACAAAGGGCAATTTTGTGCCTTCTGAAAATTTTCGCCAGATTTTGGCCAACATATCATGAGAACATAAAGTGGAAAGAGGTATAATAAATTTCAGCTTCAAAGGCATCGCCTTAAAGTTGCAAATATAAGGCGGAGGCCTTTCAAGAGGCGTTCCAAAATTCTGCGTCTCTTCGTTAAACAGTCACTGTCTCGAAACATCTGCGCCACTCCTCGCTCTTTGATTTGCTCTATGGAGACTTTACATTGTGCCATCTCTTTCAACGGCATGATCTCGAATTTTGTGCAGTTTGAAAATTTTCGCAGATTTTGGCCAATTATCATGAGAACATGAAGTGGAATGAGGTATACTAAATTTCAGCTTCAAATGCATCGCCTTAAAGTTGCCAATAAGATGCGCAGGCCGTTCAAGAGGTGTTCGAAAATTCTGCGTCTCTTCGTTAAACCGTCACTGTCTCGAAACATCTGCGCCACTTCTCGCTCATTTGATTTGCTCTCCGGAGACGTTACTTTGTGCCATCTGCTTTCGACGGCATGTTCTCCTATTACAAAGTATCAAAGATGCGCAGGCCGTTCAAGAGGTGTTCGAAAATTCTGCGTCTCTTCGTTAAACAGTCACTGTCTCGAAACATCTGCGCCACTTCCTGAGGT